>NW_028116610.1:0-32249 GCF_964273445.1 Streptopelia decaocto | reverse complement strand
TTCAAAGTCCCTGAAAAATTTTCCAATTTTTGTCCCAATTCTTCCCATTCCCATTGAAACTTTTCAAATTCCTCTCAAAATTGTTGAAATTCTCTTGAAGGCTTTTAAAATTCTCTCTAGAATTTTCAAAATCCATGTCCACATGTTTACAATTTCACGTCAAAAAATTGCTAAAATTCCAGTTGAAATTTTTTCAAAGTCCCTTAAAAATTTTCCAATTTTTGTCCCAATTCTTCCCATTCCCATTGAAACTTTTCAAATCCCTCTCAAAATTGTTGAAATTCTGTTGAAGCTTTTAAAATTCTCTCTAGAATTTTCAAAATCCATGTCCACATGTTTACAATTTCACGTCAAAAAATTGCTAAAATTCCAGTTGAAATTTTTTCAAAGTCCCTTAAAAATTTTCCAATTTTTGTCCCAATTCTTCCCATTCCCATTGAAACTTTTCAAATCCCTCTCAAAATTGTTGAAATTCTGTTGAAGCTTTTAAAATTCTCTCTAGAATTTTCAAAATCCATGTCCACATGTTTACAATTTCACGTCAAAAAATTGCTAAAATTCCAGTTGAAATTTTTTCAAAGTCCCTTAAAAATTTTCCAATTTTTGTCCCAATTCTTCCCATTCCCATTGAAACTTTTCAAATCCCTCTCAAAATTGTTGAAATTCTGTTGAAGCTTTTAAAATTCTCTCTAGAATTTTCAAAATCCATGTCCACATGTTTACAATTTCACGTCAAAAATTGCTAAAATTCCAGTTGAAATTTTTTCAAAGTCCCTTAAAAATTTTCCAATTTTTGTCCCAATTCTTCCCATTCCCATTGAAACTTTTCAAATCCCTCTCAAAATTGTTGAAATTCTGTTGAAGCTTTTAAAATTCTCTCTAGAATTTTCAAAATCCATGGCCACATGTTTACAATTTCACGTCAAAAAATGGCTAAAATTCCAGTTGAAATTTTTTCAAAGTCCCTTAAAAATTTTCCAATTTTTGTCCCAATTCTTCCCATTCCCATTGAAACTTTTCAAATCCCTCTCAAAATTGTTGAAATTCTCTTGAAGCTTTTAAAATTCTCTCTAGAATTTTCAAAATCCATGTCCACATGTTTACAATTTCACGTCAAAAAATTGCTAAAATTCCAGTTGAAATTTTTTCAAAGTCCCTTAAAAATTTTCCAATTTTTGTCCCAATTCTTCCCATTCCCATTGAAACTTTTCAAATCCCTCTCAAAATTGTTGAAATTCTGTTGAAGCTTTTAAAATTCTCTCTAGAATTTTCAAAATCCATGTCCACATGTTTACAATTTCACGTCAAAAAATTGCTAAAATTCCAGTTGAAATTTTTTCAAAGTCCCTTAAAAATTTTCCAATTTTTGTCCCAATTCTTCCCATTCCCATTGAAACTTTTCAAATCCCTCTCAAAATTGTTGAAATTCTGTTGAAGCTTTTAAAATTCTCTCTAGAATTTTCAAAATCCATGTCCACATGTTTACAATTTCACGTCAAAAAATTGCTAAAATTCCAGTTGAAATTTTTTCAAAGTCCCTTAAAAATTTTCCAATTTTTGTCCCAATTCTTCCCATTCCCATTGAAACTTTTCAAATCCCTCTCAAAACTGTTGAAATTCTGTTGAAGCTTTTAAAATTCTCTCTAGAATTTTCAAAATCCATGTCCACATGTTTACAATTTCACGTCAAAAAATTGCTAAAATTCCAGTTGAAATTTTTTCAAAGTCCCTTAAAAATTTTCCAATTTTTGTCCCAATTCTTCCCATTCCCATTGAAACTTTTCAAATCCCTCTCAAAACTGTTGAAATTCTGTTGAAGCTTTTAAAATTCTCTCTAGAATTTTCAAAATCCATGGCCACATGTTTACAATTTCACGTCAAAAAATGGCTAAAATTCCAGTTGAAATTTTTTCAAAGTCCCTTAAAAATTTTCCAATTTTTGTCCCAATTCTTCCCATTCCCATTGAAACTTTTCAAATCCCTCTCAAAATTGTTGAAATTCTGTTGAAGCTTTTAAAATTCTCTCTAGAATTTTCAAAATCCATGTCCACATGTTTACAATTTCACGTCAAAAAATTGCTAAAATTCCAGTTGAAATTTTTTCAAAGTCCCTTAAAAATTTTCCAATTTTTGTCCCAATTCTTCCCATTCCCATTGAAACTTTTCAAATCCCTCTCAAAACTGTTGAAATTCTGTTGAAGCTTTTAAAATTCTCTCTAGAATTTTCAAAATCCATGTCCACATGTTTACAATTTCACGTCAAAAAATTGCTAAAATTCCAGTTGAAATTTTTTCAAAGTCCCTTAAAAATTTTCCAATTTTTGTCCCAATTCTTCCCATTCCCATTGAAACTTTTCAAATCCCTCTCAAAATTGTTGAAATTCTGTTGAAGCTTTTAAAATTCTCTCTAGAATTTTCAAAATCCATGTCCACATGTTTACAATTTCACGTCAAAAAATTGCTAAAATTCCAGTTGAAATTTTTTCAAAGTCCCTTAAAAATTTTCCAATTTTTGTCCCAATTCTTCCCATTCCCATTGAAACTTTTCAAATTCCTCTCAAAACTGTTGAAATTCTCTTGAAGCTTTTAAAATTCTCTCTAGAATTTTCAAAATCCATGTCTACATGTTTACAATTTCACGTCAAAAAATTGCTAAAATTCCAGTTGAAATTTTTTCAAAGTCCCTGAAAAATTTTCCAATTTTTGTCCCAATTCTTCCCATTCCCATTGAAACTTTTCAAATTCCTCTCAAAACTGTTGAAATTCTCTTGAAGCTTTTAAAATTCTCTCTAGAATTTTCAAAATCCATGTCTACATGTTTACAATTTCACGTCAAAAAATTGCTAAAATTCCAGTTGAAATTTTTTCAAAGTCCCTTAAAAATTTTCCAATTTTTGTCCCAATTCTTCCCATTCCCATTGAAACTTTTCAAATCCCTCTCAAAACTGTTGAAATTCTGTTGAAGCTTTTAAAATTCTCTCTAGAATTTTCAAAATCCATGTCCACATGTTTACAATTTCACGTCAAAAAATTGCTAAAATTCCAGTTGAAATTTTTTCAAAGTCCCTGAAAAATTTTCCAATTTTTGTCCCAATTCTTCCCATTCCCATTGAAACTTTTCAAATCCCTCTCAAAATTGTTGAAATTCTCTTGAAGCTTTTAAAATTCTCTCTAGAATTTTCAAAATCCATGGCCACATGTTTACAATTTCACATCAAAAAATGGCTAAAATTCCAGTTGAAATTTTTTCAAAGTCCCTTAAAAATTTTCCAATTTTTGTCCCAATTCTTCCCATTCCCATTGAAACTTTTCAAATCCTTCTCAAAATTGTTGAAATTCTCTTGAAGCTTTTAAAATTCTCTCTAGAATTTTCAAAATCCATGGCCACATGTTTACAATTTCACGTCAAAAAATTGCTAAAATTCCAGTTGAAATTTTTTCAAAGTCCCTTAAAAATTTTCCAATTTTTGTCCCAATTCTTCCCATTCCCATTGAAACTTTTCAAATCCCTCTCAAAATTGTTGAAATTCTCTTGAAGCTTTTAAAATTCTCTCTAGAATTTTCAAAATCCATGTCCACATGTTTACAATTTCACGTCAAAAAATGGCTAAAATTAAAGTTGAAATTTTTTCAAAGTCCCTTCAAAATTTTCCAATTTTTGTCCCAATTCTTCCCATTCCCATTGAAACTTTTCAAATCCCTCTCAAAATTGTTGAAATTCTCTTGAAGCTTTTAAAATTCTCTCTAGAATTTTCAAAATCCATGGCCACATGTTTACAATTTCATGTCAAAAAATGGCTAAAATTCCAGTTGAAATTTTTTCAAAGTCCCTTAAAAATTTTCCAATTTTTGTCCCAATTCTTCCCATTCCCATTGAAACTTTTCAAATCCCTCTCAAAAGTGTTGAAATTCTCTTGAAGCTTTTAAAATTCTCTCTAGAATTTTCAAAATCCATGGCCACATGTTTACAATTTCACGTCAAAAAATGGCTAAAATTCCAGTTGAAATTTTTTCAAAGTCCCTTAAAAATTTTCCAATTTTTGTCCCAATTCTTCCCATTCCCATTGAAACTTTTCAAATCCCTCTCAAAATTGTTGAAATTCTCTTGAAGCTTTTAAAATTCTCTCTGGAATTTTCAAAATCCATGTCCACATGTTTACAATTTCACGTCAAAAAATTGCTAAAATTCCAGTTGAAATTTTTTCAAAGTCCCTTAAAAATTTTCCAATTTTTGTCCCAATTCTTCCCATTCCCATTGAAACTTTTCAAATCCCTCTCAAAATTGTTGAAATTCTGTTGAAGCTTTTAAAATTCTCTCTAGAATTTTCAAAATCCATGTCCACATGTTTACAATTTCACGTCAAAAAATTGCTAAAATTCCAGTTGAAATTTTTTCAAAGTCCCTTAAAAATTTTCCAATTTTTGTCCCAATTCTTACCATTCCCATTGAAACTTTTCAAATCCCTCTCAAAATTGTTGAAATTCTGTTGAAGCTTTTAAAATTCTCTCTAGAATTTTCAAAATCCATGGCCACATGTTTACAATTTCACGTCAAAAAATTGCTAAAATTCCAGTTGAAATTTTTTCAAAGTCCCTTAAAAATTTTCCAATTTTTGTCCCAATTCTTCCCATTCCCATTGAAACTTTTCAAATCCCTCTCAAAATTGTTGAAATTCTGTTGAAGCTTTTAAAATTCTCTCTAGAATTTTCAAAATCCATGGCCACATGTTTACAATTTCACATAAAAAAATGGCTAAAATTCCAGTTGAAATTTTTTCAAAGTCCCTTCAAAATTTTCCAATTTTTGTCCCAATTCTTCCCATTCCCATTGAAACTTTTCAAATCCCTCTCAAAATTGTTGAAATTCTCTTGAAGCTTTTAAAATTCTCTCTAGAATTTTCAAAATCCATGGCCACATGTTTACAATTTCACGTCAAAATTGCTAAAAATCCAGTTGAAATTTTTTCAAAGTCCCTTAAAAATTTTCCAATTTTTGTCCCAATTCTTCCCATTCCCATTGAAACTTTTCAAATCCCTCTCAAAATTGTTGAAATTCTGTTGAAGCTTTTAAAATTCTCTCTAGAATTTTCAAAATCCATGGCCACATGTTTACAATTTCACATAAAAAAATTGCTAAAATTCCAGTTGAAATTTTTTCAAAGTCCCTTAAAAATTTTCCAATTTTTGTCCCAATTCTTCCCATTCCCATTGAAACTTTTCAAATCCCTCTCAAAATTGTTGAAATTCTCTTGAAGCTTTTAAAATTCGCTCTAGAATTTTCAAAATCCATGGCCACATGTTTACAATTTCACATAAAAAAATTGCTAAAATTCCAGTTGAAATTTTTTCAAAGTCCCTTCAAAATTATCCAATTTTTGTCCCAATTCTTCCCATTCCCATTGAAACTTTTCAAATCCCTCTCAAAATTGTTGAAATTCTGTTGAAGCTTTTAAAATTCTCTCTAGAATTTTCAAAATTAATGGCCACATGTTTACAATTTCACGTCAAAAAATGGCTAAAATTCCAGTTGAAATTTTTTCAAAGTCCCTTAAAAATTTTCCAATTTTTGTCCCAATTCTTACCATTCCCATTGAAACTTTTCAAATCCCTCTCAAAATTGTTGAAATTCTCTTGAAGCTTTTAAAATTCTCTCTAGAATTTTCAAAATCCATGGCCACATGTTTACAATTTCACGTCAAAAAATTGCTAAAATTCCAGTTGAAATTTTTTCAAAGTCCCTTAAAAATTTTCCAATTTTTGTCCCAATTCTTCCCATTCCCATTGAAACTTTTCAAATCCCTCTCAAAATTGTTGAAATTCTCTTGAAGCTTTTAAAATTCTCTCTGGAATTTTCAAAATCCATGGCCACATGTTTACAATTTCACATAAAAAAATGGCTAAAATTCCAGTTGAAATTTTTTCAAAGTCCCTTAAAAATTTTCCAATTTTTGTCCCAATTCTTCCCATTCCCATTGAAACTTTTCAAATCCCTCTCAAAATTGTTGAAATTCTCTTGAAGCTTTTAAAATTCTCTCTAGAATTTTCAAAATCCATGGCCACATGTTTACAATTTCACGTCAAAATTGCTAAAAATCCAGTTGAAATTTTTTCAAAGTCCCTTAAAAATTTTCCAATTTTTGTCCCAATTCTTCCCATTCCCATTGAAACTTTTCAAATCCCTCTCAAAATTGTTGAAATTCTGTTGAAGCTTTTAAAATTCTCTCTAGAATTTTCAAAATCCATGGCCACATGTTTACAATTTCACATAAAAAAATTGCTAAAATTCCAGTTGAAATTTTTTCAAAGTCCCTTAAAAATTTTCCAATTTTTGTCCCAATTCTTCCCATTCCCATTGAAACTTTTCAAATCCCTCTCAAAATTGTTGAAATTCTGTTGAAGCTTTTAAAATTCGCTCTAGAATTTTCAAAATCCATGTCCACATGTTTACAATTTCACATAAAAAAATTGCTAAAATTCCAGTTGAAATTTTTTCAAAGTCCCTTCAAAATTATCCAATTTTTGTCCCAATTCTTCCCATTCCCATTGAAACTTTTCAAATCCCTCTCAAAATTGTTGAAATTCTGTTGAAGCTTTTAAAATTCTCTCTAGAATTTTCAAAATCCATGGCCACATGTTTACAATTTCACATAAAAAAATTGCTAAAATTCCAGTTGAAATTTTTTCAAAGTCCCTTAAAAATTTTCCAATTTTTGTCCCAATTCTTCCCATTCCCATTGAAACTTTTCAAATCCCTCTCAAAATTGTTGAAATTCTCTTGAAGCTTTTAAAATTCGCTCTAGAATTTTCAAAATCCATGTCCACATGTTTACAATTTCACATAAAAAAATTGCTAAAATTCCAGTTGAAATTTTTTCAAAGTCCCTTCAAAATTATCCAATTTTTGTCCCAATTCTTCCCATTCCCATTGAAACTTTTCAAATCCCTCTCAAAATTGTTGAAATTCTGTTGAAGCTTTTAAAATTCTCTCTAGAATTTTCAAAATTAATGGCCACATGTTTACAATTTCACGTCAAAAAATGGCTAAAATTCCAGTTGAAATTTTTTCAAAGTCCCTTAAAAATTTTCCAATTTTTGTCCCAATTCTTACCATTCCCATTGAAACTTTTCAAATCCCTCTCAAAATTGTTGAAATTCTCTTGAAGCTTTTAAAATTCTCTCTAGAATTTTCAAAATCCATGGCCACATGTTTACAATTTCACGTCAAAAAATTGCTAAAATTCCAGTTGAAATTTTTTCAAAGTCCCTTAAAAATTTTCCAATTTTTGTCCCAATTCTTCCCATTCCCATTGAAACTTTTCAAATCCCTCTCAAAATTGTTGAAATTCTCTTGAAGCTTTTAAAATTCTCTCTGGAATTTTCAAAATCCATGGCCACATGTTTACAATTTCACATAAAAAAATGGCTAAAATTCCAGTTGAAATTTTTTCAAAGTCCCTTAAAAATTTTCCAATTTTTGTCCCAATTCTTCCCATTCCCATTGAAACTTTTCAAATCCCTCTCAAAATTGTTGAAATTCTCTTGAAGCTTTTAAAATTCTCTCTAGAATTTTCAAAATCCATGGCCACATGTTTACAATTTCACGTCAAAATTGCTAAAAATCCAGTTGAAATTTTTTCAAAGTCCCTTAAAAATTTTCCAATTTTTGTCCCAATTCTTCCCATTCCCATTGAAACTTTTCAAATCCCTCTCAAAATTGTTGAAATTCTGTTGAAGCTTTTAAAATTCTCTCTAGAATTTTCAAAATCCATGGCCACATGTTTACAATTTCACATAAAAAAATTGCTAAAATTCCAGTTGAAATTTTTTCAAAGTCCCTTAAAAATTTTCCAATTTTTGTCCCAATTCTTCCCATTCCCATTGAAACTTTTCAAATCCCTCTCAAAATTGTTGAAATTCTGTTGAAGCTTTTAAAATTCGCTCTAGAATTTTCAAAATCCATGTCCACATGTTTACAATTTCACATAAAAAAATTGCTAAAATTCCAGTTGAAATTTTTTCAAAGTCCCTTCAAAATTATCCAATTTTTGTCCCAATTCTTCCCATTCCCATTGAAACTTTTCAAATCCCTCTCAAAATTGTTGAAATTCTGTTGAAGCTTTTAAAATTCTCTCTAGAATTTTCAAAATTAATGGCCACATGTTTACAATTTCACGTAAAAAAATGGCTAAAATTCCAGTTGAAATTTTTTCAAAGTCCCTTAAAAATTTTCCAATTTTTGTCCCAATTCTTCCCATTCCCATTGAAACTTTTCAAATCCCTCTCAAAATTGTTGAAATTCTCTTGAAGCTTTTAAAATTCTCTCTAGAATTTTCAAAATCCATGGCCACATGTTTACAATTTCACGTCAAAAAATTGCTAAAATTCCAGTTGAAATTTTTTCAAAGTCCCTTAAAAATTTTCCAATTTTTGTCCCAATTCTTCCCATTCCCATTGAAACTTTTCAAATCCCTCTCAAAATTGTTGAAATTCTCTTGAAGCTTTTAAAATTCTCTCTGGAATTTTCAAAATCCATGGCCACATGTTTACAATTTCACGTCAAAAAATTGCTAAAATTCCAGTTGAAATTTTTTCAAAGTCCCTTAAAAATGTTCCAATTTTTGTCCCAATTCTTCCCATTCCCATTGAAACTTTTCAAATCCCTCTCAAAATTGTTGAAATTCTCTTGAAGCTTTTAAAATTCTCTCTAGAATTTTCAAAATCCATGTCCACATGTTTACAATTTCACGTCAAAATTGCTAAAATTCCAGTTGAAATTTTTTCAAAGTCCCTTAAAAATTTTCCAATTTTTGTCCCAATTCTTCCCATTCCCATTGAAACTTTTCAAATCCCTCTCAAAAGTGTTGAAATTCTCTTGAAGCTTTTAAAATTCTCTCTAGAATTTTCAAAATCCATGGCCACATGTTTACAATTTCACGTCAAAAAATTGCTAAAATTCCAGTTGAAATTTTTTCAAAGTCCCTTAAAAATTTTCCAATTTTTGTCCCAATTCTTCCCATTCCCATTGAAACTTTTCAAATCCCTCTCAAAATTGTTGAAATTCTGTTGAAGCTTTTAAAATTCTCTCTAGAATTTTCAAAATCCATGTCCACATGTTTACAATTTCACGTCAAAAAATTGCTAAAATTCCAGTTGAAATTTTTTCAAAGTCCCTGAAAAATTTTCCAATTTTTGTCCCAATTCTTCCCATTCCCATTGAAACTTTTCAAATTCCTCTCAAAACTGTTGAAATTCTCTTGAAGCTTTTAAAATTCTCTCTAGAATTTTCAAAATCCATGTCCACATGTTTACAATTTCACGTCAAAAAATTGCTAAAATTCCAGTTGAAATTTTTTCAAAGTCCCTTAAAAATTTTCCAATTTTTGTCCCAATTCTTCCCATTCCCATTGAAACTTTTCAAATCCCTCTCAAAACTGTTGAAATTCTGTTGAAGCTTTTAAAATTCTCTCTAGAATTTTCAAAATCCATGTCCACATGTTTACAATTTCACGTCAAAAAATTGCTAAAATTCCAGTTGAAATTTTTTCAAAGTCCCTTAAAAATTTTCCAATTTTTGTCCCAATTCTTCCCATTCCCATTGAAACTTTTCAAATTCCTCTCAAAACTGTTGAAATTCTCTTGAAGCTTTTAAAATTCTCTCTAGAATTTTCAAAATCCATGTCTACATGTTTACAATTTCACGTCAAAAAATTGCTAAAATTCCAGTTGAAATTTTTTCAAAGTCCCTTAAAAATGTTCCAATTTTTGTCCCAATTCTTCCCATTCCCATTGAAACTTTTCAAATCCCTCTCAAAATTGTTGAAATTCTCTTGAAGCTTTTAAAATTCTCTCTAGAATTTTCAAAATCCATGTCCACATGTTTACAATTTCACGTCAAAATTGCTAAAATTCCAGTTGAAATTTTTTCAAAGTCCCTTAAAAATTTTCCAATTTTTGTCCCAATTCTTCCCATTCCCATTGAAACTTTTCAAATCCCTCTCAAAATTGTTGAAATTCTCTTGAAGCTTTTAAAATTCTCTCTAGAATTTTCAAAATCCATGTCCACATGTTTACAATTTCACATCAAAAAATTGCTAAAATTCCAGTTGAAATTTTTTCAAAGTCCCTTAAAAATTTTCCAATTTTTGTCCCAATTCTTCCCATTCCCATTGAAACTTTTCAAATCCTTCTCAAAATTGTTGAAATTCTCTTGAAGCTTTTAAAATTCTCTCTAGAATTTTCAAAATCCATGGCCACATGTTTACAATTTCACGTCAAAAAATGGCTAAAATTCCAGTTGAAATTTTTTCAAAGTCCCTTAAAAATTTTCCAATTTTTGTCCCAATTCTTCCCATTCCCATTGAAACTTTTCAAATCCCTCTCAAAATTGTTGAAATTCTGTTGAAGCTTTTAAAATTCTCTCTAGAATTTTCAAAATCCATGTCCACATGTTTACAATTTCACGTCAAAAAATGGCTAAAATTCCAGTTGAAATTTTTTCAAAGTCCCTTAAAAATTTTCCAATTTTTGTCCCAATTCTTCCCATTCCCATTGAAACTTTTCAAATCCCTCTCAAAAGTGTTGAAATTCTCTTGAAGCTTTTAAAATTCTCTCTAGAATTTTCAAAATCCATGTCCACATGTTTACAATTTCACATAAAAAAATGGCTAAAATTCCAGTTGAAATTTTTTCAAAGTCCCTGAAAAATTTTCCAATTTTTGTCCCAATTCTTCCCATTCCCATTGAAACTTTTCAAATCCCTCTCAAAATTGTTGAAATTCTGTTGAAGCTTTTAAAATTCTCTCTAGAATTTTCAAAATCCATGGCCACATGTTTACAATTTCACATAAAAAAATGGCTAAAATTCCAGTTGAAATTTTTTCAAAGTCCCTTAAAAATTTTCCAATTTTTGTCCCAATTCTTCCCATTCCCATTGAAACTTTTCAAATCCCTCTCAAAATTGTTGAAATTCTCTTGAAGCTTTTAAAATTCTCTCTAGAATTTTCAAAATCCATGGCCACATGTTTACAATTTCACGTCAAAAAATTGCTAAAATTCCAGTTGAAATTTTTTCAAAGTCCCTTAAAAATTTTCCAATTTTTGTCCCAATTCTTCCCATTCCCATTGAAACTTTTCAAATCCCTCTCAAAATTGTTGAAATTCTGTTGAAGCTTTTAAAATTCTCTCTAGAATTTTCAAAATCCATGTCCACATGTTTACAATTTCACGTCAAAAAATTGCTAAAATTCCAGTTGAAATTTTTTCAAAGTCCCTGAAAAATTTTCCAATTTTTGTCCCAATTCTTCCCATTCCCATTGAAACTTTTCAAATTCCTCTCAAAACTGTTGAAATTCTCTTGAAGCTTTTAAAATTCTCTCTAGAATTTTCAAAATCCATGTCTACATGTTTACAATTTCACGTCAAAAAATTGCTAAAATTCCAGTTGAAATTTTTTCAAAGTCCCTTAAAAATTTTCCAATTTTTGTCCCAATTCTTCCCATTCCCATTGAAACTTTTCAAATCCCTCTCAAAACTGTTGAAATTCTGTTGAAGCTTTTAAAATTCTCTCTAGAATTTTCAAAATCCATGTCCACATGTTTACAATTTCACGTCAAAATTGCTAAAATTCCAGTTGAAATTTTTTCAAAGTCCCTTAAAAATTTTCCAATTTTTGTCCCAATTCTTCCCATTCCCATTGAAACTTTTCAAATCCCTCTCAAAATTGTTGAAATTCTGTTGAAGCTTTTAAAATTCTCTCTAGAATTTTCAAAATCCATGTCCACATGTTTACAATTTCACGTCAAAAAATTGCTAAAATTCCAGTTGAAATTTTTTCAAAGTCCCTGAAAAATTTTCCAATTTTTGCCCCAATTCTTCCCATTCCCATTGAAACTTTTCAAATTCCTCTCAAAACTGTTGAAATTCTCTTGAAGCTTTTAAAATTCTCTCTAGAATTTTCAAAATCCATGTCTACATGTTTACAATTTCACGTCAAAAAATGGCTAAAATTCCAGTTGAAATTTTTTCAAAGTCCCTTAAAAATTTTCCAATTTTTGTCCCAATTCTTCCCATTCCCATTGAAACTTTTCAAATCCCTCTCAAAATTGTTGAAATTCTCTTGAAGCTTTTAAAATTCTCTCTAGAATTTTCAAAATCCATGGCCACATGTTTACAATTTCACGTCAAAAAATTGCTAAAATTCCAGTTGAAATTTTTTCAAAGTCCCTTAAAAATTTTCCAATTTTTGTCCCAATTCTTCCCATTCCCATTGAAACTTTTCAAATCCCTCTCAAAATTGTTGAAATTCTGTTGAAGCTTTTAAAATTCTCTCTAGAATTTTCAAAATCCATGTCCACATGTTTACAATTTCACGTCAAAAAATTGCTAAAATTCCAGTTGAAATTTTTTCAAAGTCCCTGAAAAATTTTCCAATTTTTGTCCCAATTCTTCCCATTCCCATTGAAACTTTTCAAATTCCTCTCAAAACTGTTGAAATTCTCTTGAAGCTTTTAAAATTCTCTCTAGAATTTTCAAAATCCATGTCTACATGTTTACAATTTCACGTCAAAAAATTGCTAAAATTCCAGTTGAAATTTTTTCAAAGTCCCTTAAAAATTTTCCAATTTTTGTCCCAATTCTTCCCATTCCCATTGAAACTTTTCAAATCCCTCTCAAAACTGTTGAAATTCTGTTGAAGCTTTTAAAATTCTCTCTAGAATTTTCAAAATCCATGTCCACATGTTTACAATTTCACGTCAAAATTGCTAAAATTCCAGTTGAAATTTTTTCAAAGTCCCTTAAAAATTTTCCAATTTTTGTCCCAATTCTTCCCATTCCCATTGAAACTTTTCAAATCCCTCTCAAAATTGTTGAAATTCTGTTGAAGCTTTTAAAATTCTCTCTAGAATTTTCAAAATCCATGTCCACATGTTTACAATTTCACGTCAAAAAATTGCTAAAATTCCAGTTGAAATTTTTTCAAAGTCCCTGAAAAATTTTCCAATTTTTGCCCCAATTCTTCCCATTCCCATTGAAACTTTTCAAATTCCTCTCAAAACTGTTGACTCTCAAAACTGTTGAAATTCTCTTGAAGCTTTTAAAATTCTCTCTAGAATTTTCAAAATCCATGTCTACATGTTTACAATTTCACGTCAAAAAATGGCTAAAATTCCAGTTGAAATTTTTTCAAAGTCCCTTAAAAATTTTCCAATTTTTGTCCCAATTCTTCCCATTCCCATTGAAACTTTTCAAATCCCTCTCAAAATTGTTGAAATTCTCTTGAAGCTTTTAAAATTCTCTCTAGAATTTTCAAAATCCATGGCCACATGTTTACAATTTCACATCAAAAAATTGCTAAAATTCCAGTTGAAATTTTTTCAAAGTCCCTAAAAATTTTCCAATTTTTGTCCCAATTCTTCCCATTCCCATTTGAAACTTTTCAAATCCTTCTCAAAATTTGTGAAATTCTCTTGAAGCTTTTAAAATTCTCTCTAGAATTTTCAAAATCCATGTACACATGTTTACAATTTCACGTCAAAAAATTGCTAAAATTCCAGTTGAAATTTTTTCAAAGTCCCTTAAAAATTTTCGAATTTTTGTCCCAATTCTTCCCATTCCCATTTGAAACTTTTCAAATCCCTCTCAAAATTGTTGAAATTCTGTTGAAGCTTTTAAAATTCTCTCTAGAATTTTCAAATCCATGGCCACATGTTTACAATTTTCACATAAAAAAATGGCTAAAATTCCAGTTGAAATTTTTTCAAAGTCCCTTAAAAATTTTCCAATTTTTGTCCCAATTCTTCCCATTCCCATTGAAACTTTTCAAATCCTCTCAAAATTGTTGAAATTCTCTTGAAGCTTTTAAAATTCTCTCTAGAATTTTCAAAATCCATGTCCACATGTTTACAATTTCACGTCAAAAAATTGCTAAAATTCCAGTTGAAATTTTTCCAAAGTCCCTTAAAAATTTTCCAATTTTTGTCCCAATTCTTCCCATTCCCATTGAAACTTTTCAAATCCCTCTCAAAATTGTTGAAATTCTGTTGAAGCTTTTAAAATTCTCTCTAGAATTTTCAAAATCCATGTCCACATGTTTACAATTTCACATAAAAAAATTGCTAAAATTCCAGTTGAAATTTTTTCAAAGTCCCTTCAAAATTTTCCAATTTTTGTCCCAATTCTTCCCATTCCCATTGAAACTTTTCAAATCCCTCTCAAAAGTGTTGAAATTCTCTTGAAGCTTTTAAATTCTCTCTAGAATTTTCAAAATCCATGTCCACATGTTTACAATTTCACATAAAAAAATGGCTAAAATTCCAGTTGAAATTTTTTCAAAGTCCCTGAAAAATTTTCCAATTTTTGTCCCAATTCTTCCCATTCCCATTGAAACTTTTCAAATCCCTCTCAAAATTGTTGAAATTCTGTTGAAGCTTTTAAAATTCTCTCTAGAATTTTCAAATCCATGGCCACATGTTTACAATTTCACATAAAAAAATGGCTAAATTCCAGTTGAAATTTTTTCAAAGTCCTTAAAAATTTTCCAATTTTGTCCCAATTCTTCCCATTCCCATTGAAACTTTTCAAATCCCTCTCAAAATTGTTGAAATTCTCTTGAAGCTTTTAAATTCTCTCTAGAATTTTCAAAATCCATGTCCACATGTTTACAATTTCATGTCAAAAAATGGCTAAAATTCCAGTTGAAATTTTTTCGAAGTCCCTTCAAAATTTTCCAATTTTTGTCCCAATTCTTCCCATTCCCATTGAAACTTTTCAAATCCCTCTCAAAATTGTTGAAATTCTCTTGAAGCTTTTTAAAATTCTCTCTAGAATTTTCAAAATCCATGGCCACATGTTTACAATTTCACGTCAAAAAATTGCTAAAATTCCAGTTGAAATTTTTTCAAAGTCCCTTAAAAATTTTCCAATTTTTGTCCCAATTCTTCCCATTCCCATTGAAACTTTTCAAATCCCTCTCAAAATTGTTGAAATTTCTCTTGAAGCTTTTAAAATTCTCTCTGGAATTTTCAAAATCCATGTCCACATGTTTACAATTTCACGTCAAAAAATTGCTAAAATTCCAGTTGAAATTTTTCAAAGTCCCTTAAAAATTTTCCAATTTTTGTCCCAATTCTTCCCATTCCCATTGAAACTTTTCAAATCCCTCTCAAAATTGTTGAAATTCTGTTGAAGCTTTTAAAATTCTCTCTAGAATTTTCAAAATCCATGGCCACATGTTTACAATTTCACGTCAAAAATTGCTAAAATTCCAGTTGAAATTTTTCAAAGTCCCTTAAAAATTTTCCAATTTTTGTCCCAATTCTTCCCATTCCCATTGAAACTTTTCAAATCCCTCTCAAAATTGTTGAAATTCTGTTGAAGCTTTTAAAATTCTCTCTAGAACTTTCAAATCCATGTCCACATGTTTACAATTTCACGTCAAAAAATGGCTAAAATTCCAGTTGAAATTTTTTCAAAGTCCCTGAAAAATTTTCCAATTTTTGTCCCAATTCTTCCCATTCCCATTGAAACTTTTCAAATCCCTCTCAAAATTGTTGAAATTCTGTTGAAGCTTTTAAAATTCTCTCTAGAATTTTCAAAATCCATGGCCACATGTTTACAATTTCACAATAAAAAAATGGCTAAAATTCCAGTTGAAATTTTTTCAAAGTCCCTTAAAAATTTTCCAATTTTTGTCCCAATTCTTCCCATTCCCATTGAAACTTTTCAAATCCCTCTCAAATTGTTGAAATTCTGTTGAAGCTTTTAAAATTCTCTCTAGAATTTTCAAAATCCATGTCCACATGTTTACAATTTCACGTCAAAAAATTTGCTAAAATTCCAGTTGAAATTTTTTCAAAGTCCCTGAAAAATTTTCCAATTTTTGTCCCAATTCTTCCCATTCCCATTGAAACTTTTCAAATTCCTCTCAAAACTGTTGAAATTCTGTTGAAGCTTTTAAAATTCTCTCTAGAATTTTCAAAATCCATGGCCACATGTTTACAATTTCACGTCAAAAAATGGCTAAAATTCCAGTTGAAATTTTTTCAAAGTCCTTAAAAATTTTCCAATTTTTGTCCCAATTCTTCCCATTCCATTGAAACTTTTCAAATCCCTCTCAAAATTGTTGAAATTCTGTTGAAGCTTTTAAAATTCTCTCTAGAATTTCAAAATCCATGGCCACATGTTTACAATTTCACATCAAAAAATTGCTAAAATTCCAGTTGAAATTTTTTCAAAGTCCCTTAAAAATTTTCGAATTTTTGTCCCAATTCTTCCCATTCCCATTGAAACTTTTCAAATCCCTCTCAAAATTGTTGAAATTCTGTTGAAGCTTTAAAATTCTCTCTAGAATTTTCAAAATCCATGGCCACATGTTTACAATTTCACATAAAAAAATGGCTAAAATTCCAGTTGAAATTTTTTCAAAGTCCCTTAAAAAATTTTCCAATTTTTGTCCCAATTCTTCCCATTCCCATTGAAACTTTTCAAATCCCTCTCAAAATTGTTGAAATTCTCTTGAAGCTTTTAAAATTCTCTCTAGAATTTTCAAATCCATGGCCACATGTTTACAATTTCACGTCAAAATTGCTAAAATTCCAGTTGAAATTTTTCAAAGTCCCTTAAAAATTTTCCAATTTTTGTCCCAATTCTTCCCCTTCCCATTGAAACTTTTCAAATCCCTCTCAAAATTGTTGAAATTCTCTTGAAGCTTTTAAAATTCTCTCTAGAATTTTCAAAATCCATGTCCACATGTTTACAATTTCACGTCAAAAAATTGCTAAAATTCCAGTTGAAATTTTTTCAAAGTCCCCTGAAAAATTTTCCAATTTTTGTCCCAATTCTTCCCATTCCCATTGAAACTTTCAAATTCCTCTCAAAACTGTTGAAATTCTCTTGAAGCTTTTAAAATTCTCTCTAGAATTTTCAAAATCCATGTCTACATGTTTACAATTTCACGTCAAAAAATTGCTAAAATTCCAGTTGAAATTTTTTCAAAGTCCCTTAAAATTTTCCAATTTTTGTCCCAATTCTTCCCATTCCCATTGAAACTTTTCAAATCCCTCTCAAAACTGTTGAAATTCTGTTGAAGCTTTTAAAATTCTCTCTAGAATTTTCAAAATCCATGTCCACATGTTTACAATTTCACGTCAAAAAATTGCTAAAATTCCAGTTGAAATTTTTTCAAAGTCCCTTCAAAATTATCCAATTTTTGTCCCAATTCTTCCCATTCCCATTGAAACTTTTCAAATCCCTCTCAAAATTGTTGAAATTCTGTTGAAGCTTTTAAAATTCTCTCTAGAATTTTCAAAATCCATGTCCACATGTTTACAATTTCATGTCAAAAAATGGCTAAAATTCCAGTTGAAATTTTTTCAAAGTCCCTGAAAATTTTCCAATTTTTGTCCCAATTCTTCCCATTCCCATTGAAACTTTTCAAACTCCTCTCAAAACTGTTGAAATTCTCTTGAAGCTTTAAAATTCTCTCTAGAATTTTCAAAATCCATGTCTACATGTTTACAATTTCACGTCAAAAAATGGCTAAAATTCCAGTTGAAATTTTTTCAAAGTCCCTAAAAATTTTCCAATTTTGTCCCAATTCTTCCCATTCCCATTGAAACTTTTCAAATCCCTCTCAAAATTGTTGAAATTCTCTGAAGCTTTTAAAATTCTCTCTAGAATTTTCAAAATCCATGGCCACATGTTTACAATTTCACATCAAAAAATTGCTAAAATTCCAGTTGAAATTTTTTCAAAGTCCCTTAAAAATTTTCCAATTTTTGTCCCAATTCTTCCCATTCCCATTGAAACTTTTCAAATCCCTCTCAAAATTGTTGAAATTCTCTTGAAGCTTTTAAAATTCTCTCTAGAATTTTCAAAATCCATGTCCACATGTTTACAATTTCACGTCAAAAAATGGCTAAAATTCCAGTTGAAATTTTTTCAAAGTCCCTTAAAAATTTTCCAATTTTTGTCCCAATTCTTCCCATTCCCATTGAAACTTTTCAAATCCCTCTCAAAATTGTTGAAATTCTGTTGAAGCTTTTAAAATTCTCTCTAGAATTTCAAAATCCATGGCCACATGTTTACAATTTCACGTCAAAAAATGGCTAAAATTCCAGTTGAAATTTTTTCAAAGTCCCTTAAAAATTTTCCAATTTTTGTCCCAATTCTTCCCATTCCCATTGAAACTTTTCAAATCCCTCTCAAAATTGTTGAAATTCTCTTGAAGCTTTTTAAAATTCTCTCTAGAATTTTCAAAATCCATGGCCACATGTTTACAATTTCACGTCAAAAAATGGCTAAAATTCCAGTTGAAATTTTTTCAAAGTCCCTTAAAAATTTTCCAATTTTTGTCCCAATTCTTCCCATTCCCATTGAAACTTTTCAAATCCCTCTCAAAATTGTTGAAATTCTGTTGAAGCTTTTAAAATTCTCTCTAGAATTTTCAAAATCCATGTCCACATGTTTACAATTTCACGTCAAAAAATGGCTAAAATTCCAGTTGAAATTTTTTCAAAGTCCCTTAAAATTTTCCAATTTTTGTCCCAATTCTTCCCATTCCCATTGAAACATTTCAAATCCCTCTCAAAAGTGTTGAAATTCTCTTGAAGCTTTTAAAATTCTCTCTAGAATTTTCAAAATCCATGTCCACATGTTTACAATTTCACATAAAAAATGGCTAAAATTCCAGTTGAAATTTTTTCAAAGTCCCTGAAAAATTTTCCAATTTTTGTCCCAATTCTTCCCATTCCCATTGAAACTTTTCAAATCCCTCTCAAAATTGTTGAAATTCTGTTGAAGCTTTTAAAATTCTCTCTAGAATTTTCAAAATCCATGGCCACATGTTTACAATTTCACATAAAAAAATGGCTAAAATTCCAGTTGAAATTTTTTTCAAAGTCCCTTCAAAATTTTCCAATTTTTGTCCCAATTCTTCCCATTCCCATTGAAACTTTTCAAATCCCTCTCAAAATTGTTGAAATTCTCTTGAAGCTTTTAAAATTCTCTCTAGAATTTTCAAAATCCATGTCCACATGTTTACAATTTCACGTCAAAAAATGGCTAAAATTCCAGTTGAAATTTTTTCAAAGTCCCTTAAAAATTTTCCAATTTTTGTCCCAATTCTTCCCATTCCCATTGAAACTTTTCAAATCCCTCTCAAAATTGTTGAAATTCTCTTGAAGCTTTTAAAATTCTCTCTAGAATTTTCAAAATCCATGTCCACATGTTTACAATTTCACGTCAAAAAATGGCTAAAATTCCAGTTGAAATTTTTTCAAAGTCCCTTAAAAATTTTCCAATTTTTGTCCCAATTCTTCCCATTCCCATTGAAACTTTTCAAATCCCTCTCAAAATTGTTGAAATTCTCTTGAAGCTTTTAAAATTCTCTCTAGAATTTTCAAAATCCATGTCCACATGTTTACAATTTCACGTCAAAAAATGGCTAAAATTCCAGTTGAAATTTTTTCAAAGTCCCTTAAAAATTTTCCAATTTTTGTCCCAATTCTTCCCATTCCCATTGAAACTTTTCAAATCCCTCTCAAAATT
Organism: Streptopelia decaocto; assembly: GCF_964273445.1. Lineage (NCBI taxonomy): Eukaryota > Metazoa > Chordata > Aves > Columbiformes > Columbidae > Streptopelia > Streptopelia decaocto. The sequence goes on along the minus strand of NW_028116610.1, from coordinate 12,704 downwards.
GTTGAAATTCTCTTGAAGCTTTTAAAATTCTCTCTAGAATTTTCAAAATCCCGTCCACATGTTTACAATTTCACGTCAAAAAATTGCTAAAATTCCAGTTGAAATTTTTTCAAAGTCCCTTAAAATTTTCCAATTTTTGTCCCAATTCTTCCCATTCCCATTGAAACTTTTCAAATCCCTCTCAAAATTGTTGAAATTCTGTTGAAGCTTTTAAAATTCTCTCTAGAATTTTCAAAATCCATGGCCACATGTTTACAATTTCACGTAAAAAATTGCTAAAATTCCAGTTGAAATTTTTTCAAAGTCCCTTAAAAATTTTCCAATTTTTGTCCCAATTCTTCCCATTCCCATTGAAACTTTTCAAATCCCTCTCAAAATTGTTGAAATTCTGTTGAAGCTTTTAAAATTCTCTCTAGAATTTTCAAAATCCATGGCCACATGTTTACAATTTCACATAAAAAATTGCTAAAATTCCAGTTGAAATTTTTTCAAAGTCCCTTAAAAATTTTCCAATTTTTGTCCCAATTCTTCCCATTCCCATTGAAACTTTTCAAATCCCTCTCAAAATTGTTGAAATTCTGTTGAAGCTTTTAAAATTCGCTCTAGAATTTTCAAAATCCATGTCCACATGTTTACAATTTCACATAAAAAAATTGCTAAAATTCCAGTTGAAATTTTTTCAAAGTCCCTTCAAAATTATCCAATTTTTGTCCCAATTCTTCCCATTCCCATTGAAACTTTTCAAATCCCTCTCAAAATTGTTGAAATTCTGTTGAAGCTTTTAAAATTCTCTCTAGAATTTTCAAAATCCATGGCCACATGTTTACAATTTCACGTCAAAAAATTGCTAAAATTCCAGTTGAAATTTTTTCAAAGTCCCTTAAAAATTTTCCAATTTTTGTCCCAATTCTTCCCATTCCCATTGAAACTTTTCAAATCCCTCTCAAAATTGTTGAAATTCTGTTGAAGCTTTTAAAATTCTCTCTAGAATTTTCAAAATCCATGGCCACATGTTTACAATTTCACATTAAAAAATTGCTAAAATTCTAGTTGAAATTTTTTCAAAGTCCCTGAAAAATTTTCCAATTTTTGTCCCAATTCTTCCCATTCCCATTCAAACTTTTCAAATCCCTCTCAAAATTGTTGAAATTCTGTTGAAGCTTTTAAAATTCTCTCTAGAATTTTCAAAATCCATGTCCACATGTTTACAATTTCACGTCAAAAAATGGCTAAAATTCCAGTTGAAATTTTTTCAAAGTCCCTTAAAAATTTTCCAATTTTTGTCCCAATTCTTCCCATTCCCATTGAAACTTTTCAAATCCCTCTCAAAATTGTTGAAATTCTCTTGAAGCTTTTAAAATTCTCTCTAGAATTTTCAAAATCCATGTCCACATGTTTACAATTTCACGTCAAAAAATGGCTAAAATTCCAGTTGAAATTTTTTCAAAGTCCCTGAAAAATTTTCCAATTTTTGTCCCAATTCTTCCCATTCCCATTGAAACTTTTCAAATCCCTCTCAAAATTGTTGAAATTCTCTTGAAGCTTTTAAAATTCTCTCTAGAATTTTCAAAATCCATGTCAACATGTTTACAATTTCACATAAAAAAATTCCTAAATTCCAGTTGAAATTTTTTCAAAGTCCCTTAAAAATTTTCCAATTTTTGTCCCAATTCTTCCCATTCCCACTGAAACTTTTCAAATCCCTCTCAAAATTGTTGAAATTCTGTTGAAGCTTTTAAAATTCTCTCTAGAATTTTCAAAATCCATGGCCACATGTTTACAATTTCACGTCAAAAAATTGCTAAAATTCCAGTTGAAATTTTTTCAAAGTCCCTTAAAAATTTTCCAATTTTTGTCCCAATTCTTCCCATTCCCATTGAAACTTTTCAAATCCCTCTCAAAATTGTTGAAATTCTGTTGAAGCTTTTAAAATTCTCTCTAGAATTTTCAAAATCCATGTCCACATGTTTACAATTTCACGTCAAAAAATTGCTAAAATTCCAGTTGAAATTTTTTCAAAGTCCCTGAAAAATTTTCCAATTTTTGTCCCAATTCTTCCCATTCCCATTGAAACTTTTCAAATCCCTCTCAAAATTGTTGAAATTCTCTTGAAGCTTTTAAAATTCTCTCTAGAATTTTCAAAATCCATGGCCACATGTTTACAATTTCACATAAAAAAATGGCTAAAATTCCAGTTGAAATTTTTTCAACGTCCCTTAAAAGTTTTCCAATTTTTGTCCCAATTCTTCCCATTCCCATTGAAACTTTTCAAATCCCTCTCAAAATTGTTGAAATTCTCTTGAAGCTTTTAAAATTCTCTCTAGAATTTTCAAAATCCACTTCAACATGTTTACAATTTCACGTCAAAAAATTGCTAAAATTCCAGTTGAAATTTTTTCAAAGTCCCTTAAAAATTTTCCAATTTTTGTCCCAATTCTTCCCATTCCCATTGAAACTTTTCAAATCCCTCTCAAAATTGTTGAAATTCTGTTGAAGCTTTTAAAATTCTCTCTAGAATTTTCAAAATCCATGTCCACATGTTTACAATTTCACATTAAAAAATTGCTAAAATTCCAGTTGAAATTTTTTCAAAGTCCCTGAAAAATTATCCAATTTTTGTCCCAATTCTTCCCATTCCCATTGAAACTTTTCAAATCCCTCTCAAAATTGTTGAAATTCTGTTGAAGCTTTTAAAATTCTCTCTAGAATTTTCAAAATCCATGTCCACATGTTTACAATTTCACGTCAAAAAATTGCTAAAATTCCAGTTGAAATTTTTTCAAAGTCCCTGAAAAATTTTCCAATTTTTGTCCCAATTCTTCCCATTCCCATTGAAACTTTTCAAATCCCTCTCAAAATTGTTGAAATTCTCTTGAAGCTTTTAAAATTCTCTCTAGAATTTTCAAAATCCATGTCCACATGTTTACAATTTCACGTCAAAAAATGGCTAAAATTCCAGTTGAAATTTTTTCAAAGTCCCTTAAAAATTTTCCAATTTTTGTCCCAATTCTTCCCATTCCCATTGAAACTTTTCAAATCCCTCTCAAAATTGTTGAAATTCTGTTGAAGCTTTTAAAATTCTCTCTAGAATTTTCAAAATCCATGGCCACATGTTTACAATTTCACGTCAAAAAATGGCTAAAATTCCAGTTGAAATTTTTTCAAAGTCCCTGAAAAATTTTCCAATTTTTGTCCCAATTCTTCCCATTCCCATTGAAACTTTTCAAATCCCTCTCAAAATTGTTGAAATTCTCTTGAAGCTTTTAAAATTCTCTCTAGAATTTTCAAAATCCATGTCCACATGTTTACAATTTCACGTCAAAAAATTGCTAAAATTCCAGTTGAAATTTTTTCAAAGTCCCTTAAAAATTTTCCAATTTTTGTCCCAATTCTTCCCATTCCCATTGAAACTTTTCAAATCCCTCTCAAAATTGTTGAAATTCTGTTGAAGCTTTTAAAATTCTCTCTAGAATTTTCAAAATCCATGGCCACATGTTTACAATTTCACGTCAAAAAATGGCTAAAATTCCAGTTGAAATTTTTTCAAAGTCCCTTAAAAATTTTCCAATTTTTGTCCCAATTCTTCCCATTCCCACTGAAACTTTTCAAATCCCTCTCAAAATTGTTGAAATTCTGTCGAAGCTTTTAAAATTCTCTCTAGAATTTTCAAAATCCATGGCCACATGTTTACAATTTCACGTCAAAAAATTGCTAAAATTCCAGTTGAAATTTTTTCAAAGTCCCTTAAAAATTTTCCAATTTTTGTCCCAATTCTTCCCATTCCCATTGAAACTTTTCAAATCCCTCTCAAAATTGTTGAAATTCTGTTGAAGCTTTTAAAATTCTCTCTAGAATTTTCAAAATCCATGTCCACATGTTTACAATTTCACATTAAAAAATTGCTAAAATTCCAGTTGAAATTTTTTCAAAGTCCCTTAAAAATTTTCCAATTTTTGTCCCAATTCTTCCCATTCCCATTGAAACTTTTCAAATCCCTCTCAAAATTGTTGAAATTCTCTTGAAGCTTTTAAAATTCTCTCTAGAATTTTCAAAATCCATGTCCACATGTTTACAATTTCACGTCAAAAAATGGCTAAAATTCCAGTTGAAATTTTTTCAAAGTCCCTTAAAAATTTTCCAATTTTTGTCCCAATTCTTCCCATTCCCATTGAAACTTTTCAAATCCCTCTCAAAATTGTTGAAATTCTCTTGAAGCTTTTAAAATTCTCTCTAGAATTTTCAAAATCCATGTCCACATGTTTACAATTTCACGTCAAAAAATTGCTAAAATTCCAGTTGAAATTTTTTCAAAGTCCCTGAAAAATTTTCCAATTTTTGTCCCAATTCTTCCCATTCCCATTGAAACTTTTCAAATCCCTCTCAAAATTGTTGAAATTCTCTTGAAGCTTTTAAAATTCTCTCTAGAATTTTCAAAATCCATGTCCACATGTTTACAATTTCACGTCAAAAAATTGCTAAAATTCCAGTTGAAATTTTTCAAAGTCCCTTCAAAATTTTCCAATTTTTGTCCCAATTCTTCCCATTCCCATTGAAACTTTTCAAATCCCTCTCAAAATTGTTGAAATTCTCTTGAAGCTTTTAAAATTCTCTCTAGAATTTTCAAAATCCATGGCCACATGTTTACAATTTCACGTCAAAAAATGGCTAAAATTCCAGTTGAAATTTTTTCAAAGTCCCTTAAAAATTTTCCAATTTTTGTCCCAATTCTTCCCATTCCCACTGAAACTTTTCAAATCCCTCTCAAAATTGTTGAAATTCTGTCGAAGCTTTTAAAATTCTCTCTAGAATTTTCAAAATCCATGGCCACATGTTTACAATTTCACGTCAAAAAATTGCTAAAATTCCAGTTGAAATTTTTTCAAAGTCCCTTAAAAATTTTCCAATTTTTGTCCCAATTCTTCCCATTCCCATTGAAACTTTTCAAATCCCTCTCAAAATTGTTGAAATTCTGTTGAAGCTTTTAAAATTCTCTCTAGAATTTTCAAAATCCATGTCCACATGTTTACAATTTCACATTAAAAAATTGCTAAAATTCTAGTTGAAATTTTTTCAAAGTCCCTTAAAAATTTTCCAATTTTTGTCCCAATTCTTCCCATTCCCATTGAAACTTTTCAAATCCCTCTCAAAATTGTTGAAATTCTGTTGAAGCTTTTAAAATTCTCTCTAGAATTTTCAAAATCCATGTCCACATGTTTACAATTTCACGTCAAAAAATGGCTAAAATTCCAGTTGAAATTTTTTCAAAGTCCCTTAAAAATTTTCCAATATTTGTCCCAATTCTTCCCATTCCCATTGAAACTTTTCAAATCCCTCTCAAAATTGTTGAAATTCTCTTGAAGCTTTTAAAATTCTCTCTAGAATTTTCAAAATCCATGTCCACATGTTTACAATTTCACGTCAAAAAATGGCTAAAATTCCAGTTGAAATTTTTTCAAAGTCCCTGAAAAATTTTCCAATTTTTGTCCCAATTCTTCCCATTCCCATTGAAACTTTTCAAATCCCTCTCAAAATTGTTGAAATTCTCTTGAAGCTTTTAAAATTCTCTCTAGAATTTTCAAAATCCATGTCAACATGTTTACAATTTCACGTCAAAAAATTGCTAAAATTCCAGTTGAAATTTTTTCAAAGTCCCTGAAAAATTTTCCAATTTTTGTCCCAATTCCTCCCATTCCCATTGAAACTTTTTCAATCCCTCTCAAAATTGTTGAAATTCTCTTGAAGCTTTTAAAATTCTCTCTAGAATTTTCAAAATCCATGGCCACATGTTTACAATTTCACATAAAAAAATGGCTAAAATTCCAGTTGAAATTTTTTCAAAGTCCCTTAAAAGTTTTCCAATTTTTGTCCCAATTCTTCCCATTCCCATTGAAACTTTTCAAATCCCTCTCAAAATTGTTGAAATTCTCTTGAAGCTTTTAAAATTCTCTCTAGAATTTTCAAAATCCATGGCCACATGTTTACAATTTCACGTCAAAAAATGGCTAAAATTCCAGTTGAAATTTTTTTCAAAGTCCCTTAAAAATTTTCCAATTTTTGTCCCAATTCTTCCCATTCCCATTGAAACTTTTCAAATCCCTCTCAAAATTGTTGAAATTCTCTTGAAGCTTTTAAAATTCTCTCTAGAATTTTCAAAATCCATGTCCACATGTTTACAATTTCACATTAAAAAATTGCTAAAATTCCAGTTGAAATTTTTTCAAAGTCCCTTAAAACTTTTCCAATTTTTGTCCCAATTCTTCCCATTCCCATTGAACTTTTCAAATCCCTCTCAAAATTGTTGAAATTCTCTTGAAGCTTTTAAAATTCTCTCTAGAATTTTCAAAATCCATGTCCACATGTTTACAATTTCACGTCAAAAATTGCTAAAATTCCAGTTGAAATTTTTTCAAAGTCCCTTAAAAATTTTCCAATTTTTGTCCCAATTCTTCCCATTCCCATTGAAACTTTTCAAATCCCTCTCCAAATTGTTGAAATTCTGTTGAAGCTTTTAAAATTCTCTCTAGAATTTTCAAAATCCATGGCCACATGTTTACAATTTCACGTCAAAAAATGGCTAAAATTCCAGTTGAAATTTTTTCAAAGTCCCTTCAAAATTTTCCAATTTTTGTCCCAATTCTTCCCATTCCCATTGAAACTTTTCAAATCCCTCTCAAAATTGTTGAAATTCTCTTGAAGCTTTTAAAATTCTCTCTAGAATTTTCAAAATCCATGTCCACATGTTTACAATTTCACGTCAAAAAATTGCTAAAATTCCAGTTGAATTTTTTCAAAGTCCCTTAAAAAATTTTCCAATTTTGTCCCAATTCTTCCCATTCCCATTGAAACTTTTCAAATCCCTCTCAAAATTGTTGAAATTCTCTTGAAGCTTTTAAAATTCTCTCTAGAATTTTCAAAATCCATGTCCACATGTTTACAATTTCACATAAAAAAATTGCTAAAATTCCAGTTGAAATTTTTTCAAAGTCCCTTCAAAATTTTCCAATTTTTGTCCCAATTCTTCCCATTCCCATTGAAACTTTTCAAATCCCTCTCAAAGTTGTTGAAATTCTGTTGAAGCTTTTAAAATTCTCTCTAGAATTTTCAAAATCCATGTCCACATGTTTACAATTTCACGTCAAAAATTGCTAAAATTCCAGTTGAAATTTTTTTCAAGTCCCTTAAAAATTTTCCAATTTTTGTCCCAATTCTTCCCATTCCCATTGAAACTTTTCAAATCCCTCTCAAATTGTTGAAATTCTCTTGAAGCTTTTAAAATTCTCTCTAGAATTTTCAAAATCCATGTCCACATGTTTACAATTTCACGTCAAAAAATTGCTAAAATTCCAGTTGAAATTTTTTCAAAGTCCCTTCAAAATTTTCCAATTTTTGTCCCAATTCTTCCCATTCCCATTGAAACTTTTCAAATCCCTCTCAAAATTGTTGAAATTCTCTTGAAGCTTTTAAATTCTCTCTAGAATTTTCAAAATCCATGGCCACATGTTTACAATTTCACGTCAAAAAATGCTAAAATTCAGTTGAAATTTTTTCAAAGTCCCTTAAAATTTTCCAATTTTTGTCCCAATTCTTCCCATTCCCATTGAAACTTTTCAAATCCCTCTCAAAATTGTTGAAATTCTCTTGAAGCTTTTAAAATTCTCTCTAGAATTTTCAAAATCCATGTCCACATGTTTACAATTTCACATTAAAAAATTGCTAAAATTCCAGTTGAAATTTTTTCAAAGTCCCCTTAAAACTTTTCCAATTTTTGTCCCAATTCTTCCCATTCCCATTGAAACTTTTCAAATCCCTCTCAAATTGTTGAAATTCTCTTGAAGCTTTTAAAATTCTCTCTAGAATTTTCAAAATCGAGAAGGAATTTCAACAATTTCACGTCAAAAAATTGCTAAAATTCCAGTTGAAATTTTTTCAAAGTCCCTTAAAAATTTTCCAATTTTTGTCCCAATTCTTCCCATTCCCATTGAAACTTTTCAAATCCCTCTCAAAATTGTTGAAATTCTGTTGAAGCTTTTAAAATTCTCTCTAGAATTTTCAAAATCCATGGCCACATGTTTACAATTTCACGTCAAAAAATGGCTAAAATTCCAGTTGAAATTTTTTCAAAGTCCCTTCAAAATTTTCCAATTTTTGTCCCAATTCTTCCCATTCCCATTGAAACTTTTCAAATCCCTCTCAAAATTGTTGAAATTCTCTTGAAGCTTTTAAAATTCTCTCTAGAATTTTCAAAATCCATGTCCACATGTTTACAATTTCACGTAAAAAAATTGCTAAAATTCCAGTTGAAATTTTTTCAAAGTCCCTTAAAAATTTTCCAATTTTTGTCCCAATTCTTCCCATTCCCATTGAAACTTTTCAAATCCCTCTCAAAATTGTTGAAATTCTCTTGAAGCTTTTAAAATTCTCTCTAGAATTTTCAAAATCCATGTCCACATGTTTACAATTTCACATAAAAAAATTGCTAAAATTCCAGTTGAAATTTTTTCAAAGTCCCTTCAAAATTTTCCAATTTTTGTCCCAATTCTTCCCATTCCCATTGAAACTTTTCAAATCCCTCTCAAAGTTGTTGAAATTCTGTTGAAGCTTTTAAAATTCTCTCTAGAATTTTCAAAATCCATGTCCACATGTTTACAATTTCACGTCAAAAAATTGCTAAAATTCCAGTTGAAATTTTTTCAAAGTCCCTTAAAAATTTTCCAATTTTTGTCCCAATTCTTCCCATTCCCATTGAAACTTTTCAAATCCCTCTCAAAATTGTTGAAATTCTCTTGAAGCTTTTAAAATTCTCTCTAGAATTTTCAAAATCCATGTCCACATGTTTACAATTTCACGTCAAAAAATTGCTAAAATTCCAGTTGAAATTTTTTTAAAGTCCCTTCAAAATTTTCCAAATTTTGTCCCAATTCTTCCCATTCCCATTGAAACTTTTCAAATCCCTCTCAAAATTGTTGAAATTCTCTTGAAGCTTTTAAAATTCTCTCTAGAATTTTCAAAATCCATGGCCACATGTTTACAATTTCACGTCAAAAAATGGCTAAAATTCCAGTTGAAATTTTTTCAAAGTCCCTTAAAAATTTTCCAATTTTTGTCCCAATTCTTCCCATTCCCATTGAAACTTTTCAAATCCCTCTCCAAATTGTTGAAATTCTGTTGAAGCTTTTAAAATTCTCTCTAGAATTTTCAAAATCCATGGCCACATGTTTACAATTTCACGTCAAAAAATGGCTAAAATTCCAGTTGAAATTTTTTCAAAGTCCCTTAAAAATTTTCCAATTTTTGTCCCAATTCTTCCCATTCCCATTGAAACTTTTCAAATCCCTCTCAAAATTGTTGAAATTCTCTTGAAGCTTTTAAAATTCTCTCTAGAATTTTCAAAATCCATGTCCACATGTTTACAATTTCACGTCAAAAAATTGCTAAAATTCCAGTTGAAATTTTTTCAAAGTCCCTTAAAAATTTTCCAATTTTTGTCCCAATTCTTCCCATTCCCATTGAAACTTTTCAAATTCCTCTCAAAACTGTTGAAATTCTCTTGAAGCTTTTAAAATCTCTCTAGAATTTTCAAAATCCATGTCTACATGTTTACAATTTCACGTCAAAAAATTGCTAAAATTCCAGTTGAAATTTTTTCAAAGTCCCTTAAAAATTTTCCAATTTTTGTCCCAATTCTTCCCATTCCCATTGAAACTTTTCAAATCCCTCTCAAAATTGTTGAAATTCTCTTGAAGCTTTTAAAATTCTCTCTAGAATTTTCAAAATCCATGTCCACATGTTTACAATTTCACGTCAAAAAATGGCTAAAATTCCAGTTGAAATTTTTTCAAAGTCCCTTAAAAATTTTCCAATTTTTGTCCCAATTCTTCCCATTCCCATTGAAACTTTTCAAATCCCTCTCAAAATTGTTGAAATTCTGTTGAAGCTTTTAAAATTCTCTCTAGAATTTTCAAAATCCATGTCCACATGTTTACAATTTCACGTAAAAAAATTGCTAAAATTCCAGTTGAAATTTTTTCAAAGTCCCTTAAAAATTTTCCAATTTTTGTCCCAATTCTTCCCATTCCCATTGAAACTTTTCAAATCCCTCTCAAAATTGTTGAAATTCTGTTGAAGCTTTTAAAATTCTCTCTAGAATTTTCAAAATCCATGGCCACATGTTTACAATTTCACATAAAAAAATGGCTAAAATTCCAGTTGAAATTTTTTCAAAGTCCCTGAAAAATTTTCCAATTTTTGTCCCAATTCTTCCCATTCCCATTGAAACTTTTCAAATCCCTCTCAAAATTGTTGAAATTCTCTTGAAGCTTTTAAAATTCTCTCTAGAATTTTCAAAATCCATGGCCACATGTTTACAATTTCACGTCAAAATTGCTAAAAATCCAGTTGAAATTTTTTCAAAGTCCCTTAAAAATTTTCCAATTTTTGTCCCAATTCTTCCCATTCCCATTGAAACTTTTCAAATCCCTCTCAAAATTGTTGAAATTCTGTTGAAGCTTTTAAAATTCTCTCTAGAATTTTCAAAATCCATGGCCACATGTTTACAATTTCACGTCAAAAAATGGCTAAAATTCCAGTTGAAATTTTTTCAAAGTCCCTTAAAAATTTTCCAATTTTTGTCCCAATTCTTCCCATTCCCATTGAAACTTTTCAAATCCCTCTCAAAATTGTTGAAATTCTCTTGAAGCTTTTAAAATTCTCTCTAGAATTTTCAAAATCCATGTCCACATGTTTACAATTTCACGTCAAAAAATGGCTAAAATTCCAGTTGAAATTTTTTCAAAGTCCCTTCAAAATTTTCCAATTTTTGTCCCAATTCTTCCCATTCCCATTGAAACTTTTCAAATCCCTCTCAAAATTGTTGAAATTCTCTTGAAGCTTTTAAAATTCTCTCTAGAATTTTCAAAATCCATGTCCACATGTTTACAATTTCACGTCAAAAAATTGCTAAAATTCCAGTTGAAATTTTTTCAAAGTCCCTGAAAAATTTTCCAATTTTTGTCCCAATTCTTCCCATTCCCATTGAAACTTTTCAAATCCCTCTCAAAATTGTTGAAATTCTCTTGAAGCTTTTAAAATTCTCTCTAGAATTTTCAAAATCCATGTCCACATGTTTACAATTTCACGTCAAAAAATTGCTAAAATTCCAGTTGAAATTTTTTCAAAGTCCCTTAAAAATTTTCCAATTTTTGTCCCAATTCTTCCCATTCCCATTGAAACTTTTCAAATCCCTCTCAAAATTGTTGAAATTCTCTTGAAGCTTTTAAAATTCTCTCTAGAATTTTCAAAATCCATGGCCACATGTTTACAATTTCACGTCAAAAAATGGCTAAAATTCCAGTTGAAATTTTTTCAAAGTCCCTTAAAAATTTTCCAATTTTTGTCCCAATTCTTCCCATTCCCACTGAAACTTTTCAAATCCCTCTCAAAATTGTTGAAATTCTGTCGAAGCTTTTAAAATTCTCTCTAGAATTTTCAAATCCATGGCCACATGTTTACAATTTCACGTCAAAAAATGGCTAAAATTCCAGTTGAAATTTTTTCAAAGTCCCTTAAAAATTTTCCAATTTTTGTCCCAATTCTTCCCATTCCCATTGAAACTTTTCAAATCCCTCTCAAAATTGTTGAAATTCTGTTGAAGCTTTTAAAATTCTCTCTAGAATTTTCAAAATCCACTTCAACATGTTTACAATTTCACATTAAAAAATTGCTAAAATTCTAGTTGAAATTTTTTCAAAGTCCCTTAAAAATTTTCCAATTTTTGTCCCAATTCTTCCCATTCCCATTGAAACTTTTCAAATCCCTCTCAAAATTGTTGAAATTCTGTTGAAGCTTTTAAAATTCTCTCTAGAATTTTCAAAATCCATGGCCACATGTTTACAATTTCACATTAAAAAATTGCTAAAATTCTAGTTGAAATTTTTTCAAAGTCCCTGAAAAATTTTCCAATTTTTGTCCCAATTCTTCCCATTCCCATTGAAACTTTTCAAATCCCTCTCAAAATTGTTGAAATTCTGTTGAAGCTTTTAAAATTCTCTCTAGAATTTTCAAAATCCATGTCCACATGTTTACAATTTCACGTCAAAAAATGGCTAAAATTCCAGTTGAAATTTTTTCAAAGTCCCTTAAAAATTTTCCAATTTTTGTCCCAATTCTTCCATTCCCATTGAAACTTTTCAAATCCCTCTCAAAATTGTTGAAATTCTCTTGAAGCTTTTAAAATTCTCTCTAGAATTTTCAAAATCCATGTCCACATGTTTACAATTTCACGTCAAAAAATGGCTAAAATTCCAGTTGAAATTTTTTCAAAGTCCCTTAAAAATTTTCCAATTTTTGTCCCAATTCTTCCCATTCCCACTGAAACTTTTCAAATCCCTCTCAAAATTGTTGAAATTCTGTTGAAGCTTTTAAAATTCTCTCTAGAATTTTCAAAATCCATGGCCACATGTTTACAATTTCACGTCAAAAAATGGCTAAAATTCCAGTTGAAATTTTTTCAAAGTCCCTTCAAAATTTTCCAATTTTTGTCCCAATTCTTCCCATTCCCATTGAAACTTTTCAAATCCCTCTCAAAATTGTTGAAATTCTCTTGAAGCTTTTAAAATTCTCTCTAGAATTTTCAAAATCCATGTCCACATGTTTACAATTTCACGTCAAAAAATTGCTAAAATTCCAGTTGAAATTTTTTCAAAGTC
>NW_028116611.1:0-60581 GCF_964273445.1 Streptopelia decaocto | reverse complement strand
AATGGGAAGAATTGGGACAAAAATTGGAAAATTTTTAAGGGACTTTGAAAAAATTTCAACTGGAATTTTAGCATTTTTTGACGTGAAATTGTAAACATGTGGACATGGATTTTGAAAATTCTAGAGAGAATTTTAAAAGCTTCAACAGAATTTCAACAATTTTGAGAGGGATTTGAAAAGTTTCAATGGGAATGGGAAGAATTGGGACAAAAATTGGAAAATTTTTAAGGGACTTTGAAAAAATTTCAACTGGAATTTTAGCCATTTTTTGACGTGAAATTGTAAACATGTGGACATGGATTTTGAAAATTCTAGAGAGAATTTTAAAAGCTTCAACAGAATTTCAACAATTTTGAGAGGGATTTGAAAAGTTTCAATGGGAATGGGAAGAATTGGGACAAAAATTGGAAAATTTTTCAGGGACTTTGAAAAAATTTCAACTGGAATTTTAGCCATTTTTTTACGTGAAATTGTAAACATGTGGACATGGATTTTGAAAATTCTAGAGAGAATTTTAAAAGCTTCAACAGAATTTCAACAATTTTGAGAGGGATTTGAAAAGTTTCAATGGGAATGGGAAGAATTGGGACAAAAATTGGAAAATTTTTAAGGGACTTTGAAAAAATTTCAACTGGAATTTTAGCCATTTTTTGACGTGAAATTGTAAACATGTGGACATGGATTTTGAAAATTCTAGAGAGAATTTTAAAAGCTTCAACAGAATTTCAACAATTTTGAGAGGGATTTGAAAAGTTTCAATGGGAATGGGAAGAATTGGGACAAAAATTGGAAAATTTTTAAGGGACTTTGAAAAAATTTCAACTGGAATTTTAGCCATTTTTTGACGTGAAATTGTAAACATGTGGACATGGATTTTGAAAATTCTAGAGAGAATTTTAAAAGCTTCAAGAGAATTTCAACAATTTTGAGAGGGATTTGAAAAGTTTCAATGGGAATGGGAAGAATTGGGACAAAAATTGGAAAATTTTTAAGGGACTTTGAAAAAATTTCAACTGGAATTTTAGCCATTTTTTGACGTGAAATTGTACACATGTGGTCATGGATTTTGAAAATTCTAGAGAGAATTTTAAAAGCTTCAACAGAATTTCAACAATTTTGAGAGGGATTTGAAAAGTTTCAATGGGAATGGGAAGAATTGGGAACAAAAATTGGAAAATTTTTAAGGGACTTTGAAAAAATTTCAACTGGAATTTTAGCCATTTTTTTATGTGAAATTGTAAACAGGTGGACATGGATTTTGAAAATTCTAGAGAGAATTTTAAAAGCTTCAACAGAATTTCAACAATTTTGAGAGGGATTTGAAAGTTTCAATGGGAATGGGAAGAATTGGGACAAAAATTGGAAAATTTTTAAGGGACTTTGAAAAAATTTCAACTGGAATTTTAGCCATTTTTTGACGTGAAATTGTAAACATGTGGACATGGATTTTGAAAATTCTAGAGAGAATTTTAAAAGCTTCAAAGAATTTCAACAATTTTGAGAGGGATTTGAAAAGTTTCAATGGGAATGGGAAGAATTGGGACAAAAATTGGAAAATTTTTAAGGGACTTTGAAAAAATTTCAACTGGAATTTTAGCCATTTTGTTACGTGAAATTGTAAACATGTGGACATGGATTTTGAAAATTCTAGAGAGAATTTTAAAAGCTTCAACAGAATTTCAACAATTTTGAGAGGGATTTGAAAAGTTTCAATGGGAATGGGAAGAATTGGGACAAAAATTGGAAAATTTTTAAGGGACTTTGAAAAAATTTCAACTGGAATTTTAGCCATTTTTTGACGTGAAATTGTAAACATGTGGACATGGATTTTGAAAATTCTAGAGAGAATTTTAAAAGCTTCAACAGAATTTCAACAATTTTGAGAGGGATTTGAAAAGTTTCAATGGGAATGGGAAGAATTGGAACAAAAATTGGAAAATTTTTAAGGGACTTTGAAAAAATTTCAACTGGAATTTTAGCCATTTTTTTATGTGAAATTGTAAACAGGTGGCCATGGATTTTGAAAATTCTAGAGAGAATTTTAAAAGCTTCAACAGAATTTCAACAATTTTGAGAGGGATTTGAAAAGTTTCAATGGGAATGGGAAGAATTGGGACAAAAATTGGAAAATTTTTAAGGGACTTTGAAAAAATTTCAACTGGAATTTTAGCCATTTTGTTACGTGAAATTGTAAACATGTGGACATGGATTTTGAAAATTCTAGAGAGAATTTTAAAAGCTTCAAGAGAATTTCAACAATTTTGAGAGGGATTTGAAAAGTTTCAATGGGAATGGGAAGAATTGGGACAAAAATTGGAAAATTTTGAAGGGACTTTGAAAAAATTTCAACTGGAATTTTAGCAATTTTTTGACGTGAAATTGTAAACATGTGGACATGGATTTTGAAAATTCTAGAGAGAATTTTAAAAGCTTCAAGAGAATTTCAACAATTTTGAGAGGGATTTGAAAAGTTTCAATGGGAATGGGAAGAATTGGGACAAAAATTGGAAAATTTTTAAGGGACTTTGAAAAAATTTCAACTGGAATTTTAGCCATTTTTTGACGTGAAATTGTAAACATGTGGACATGGATTTTGAAAATTCTAGAGAGAATTTTAAAAGCTTCAACAGAATTTCAACAATTTTGAGAGGGATTTGAAAAGTTTCAATGGGAATGGGAAGAATTGGGACAAAAATTGGAAAATTTTTCAGGAACTTTGAAAAAATTTCAACTGGAATTTTAGCCATTTTTTGACGTGAAATTGTAAACATGTGGACATGGATTTTGAAAATTCTAGAGAGAATTTTAAAAGCTTCAAGAGAATTTCAACAATTTTGAGAGGGATTTGAAAAGTTTCAATGGGAATGGGAAGAATTGGGACAAAAATTGGAAAATTTTTAAGGGACTTTGAAAACATTTCAACTGGAATTTTAGCCATTTTTTGACGTGAAATTGTAAACATGTGGACATGGATTTTGAAAATTCTAGAGAGAATTTTAAAAGCTTCAAGAGAATTTCAACAATTTTGAGAGGGATTTGAAAAGTTTCAATGGGAATGGGAAGAATTGGGACAAAAATTGGAAAATTTTTAAGGGACTTTGAAAAAATTTCAACTGGAATTTTAGCCATTTTGTTACGTGAAATTGTAAACATGTGGCCATGGATTTTGAAAATTCTAGAGAGAATTTTAAAAGCTTCAACAGAATTTCAACACTTTTGAGAGGGATTTGAAAAGTTTCAATGGGAATGGGAAGAATTGGGACATAAATTGGAAAATTTTTAAGGGACTTTGAAAAAATTTCAACTGGAATTTTAGCCATTTTTTTATGTGAAATTGTAAACATGTGGACATGGATTTTGAAAATTCTAGAGAGAATTTTAAAAGCTTCAAGAGAATTTCAACAATTTTGAGAGGGATTTGAAAAGTTTCAATGGGAATGGGAAGAATTGGGACAAAAATTGGAAAATTTTTAAGGGACTTTGAAAAAATTTCAACTGGAATTTTAGCCATTTTTTGACGTGAAATTGTAAACATGTGGACATGGATTATGAAAATTCTAGAGAGAATTTTAAAAGCTTCAAGAGAATTTCAACAATTTTGAGAGGGATTTGAAAAGTTTCAATGGGAATGGGAAGAATTGGGACAAAAATTGGAAAATTTTTAAGGGACTTTGAAAAAATTTCAACTGGAATTTTAGCCATTTTTTTATGTGAAATTGTAAACATGTGGACATGGATTTTGAAAATTCTAGAGAGAATTTTAAAAGCTTCAACAGAATTTCAACAATTTTGAGAGGGATTTGAAAAGTTTCAATGGGAATGGGAAGAATTGGGACAAAAATTGGAAAATTTTTAAGGGACTTTGCAAAAATTTCAACTGGAATTTTAGCCATTTTTTGACGTGAAATTGTAAACATGTGGACATGGATTTTGAAAATTCTAGAGAGAATTTTAAAAGCTTCAAGAGAATTTCAACAATTTTGAGAGGGATTTGAAAAGTTTCAATGGGAATGGGAAGAATTGGAACAAAAATTGGAAAATTTTTAAGGGACTTTGAAAAAATTTCAACTGGAATTTTAGCCATTTTTTTATGTGAAATTGTAAACAGGTGGCCATGGATTTTGAAAATTCTAGAGAGAATTTTAAAAGCTTCAACAGAATTTCAACAATTTTGAGAGGGATTTGAAAAGTTTCAATGGGAATGGGAAGAATTGGGACAAAAATTGGAAAATTTTTAAGGGACTTTGAAAAAATTTCAACTGGAATTTTAGCCATTTTTTGACGTGAAATTGTAAACATGTGGACATGGATTTTGAAAATTCTAGAGAGAATTTTAAAAGCTTCAACAGAATTTCAACAATTTTGAGAGGGATTTGAAAAGTTTCAATGGGAATGGGAAGAATTGGGACAAAAATTGGAAAATTTTTAAGGGACTTTGAAAAAATTTCAACTGGAATTTTAGCCATTTTTTTATGTGAAATTGTAAACATGTGGACATGGATTTTGAAAATTCTAGAGAGAATTTTAAAAGCTTCAACAGAATTTCAACAATTTTGAGAGGGATTTGAAAAGTTTCAATGGGAATGGGAAGAATTGGGACAAAAATTGGAAAATTTTTAAGGGACTTTGAAAAAATTTCAACTGGAATTTTAGCCATTTTTTGACGTGAAATTGTAAACATGTGGACATGGATTTTGAAAATTCTAGAGAGAATTTTAAAAGCTTCAACAGAATTTCAACAATTTTGAGAGGGATTTGAAAAGTTTCAATGGGAATGGGAAGAATTGGGACAAAAATTGGAAAATTTTTAAGGGACTTTGAAAAAATTTCAACTGGAATTTTAGCCATTTTTTTATGTGAAATTGTAAACAGGTGGCCATGGATTTTGAAAATTCTAGAGAGAATTTTAAAAGCTTCAACAGAATTTCAACAATTTTGAGAGGGATTTGAAAAGTTTCAATGGGAATGGGAAGAATTGGGACAAAATTGGAAAATTTTTAAGGGACTTTGAAAAAATTTCAACTGGAATTTTAGCCATTTTTTGACGTGAAATTGTAAACATGTGGACATGGATTTTGAAAATTCTAGAGAGAATTTTAAAAGCTTCAAGAGAATTTCAACAATTTTGAGAGGGATTTGAAAAGTTTCAATGGGAATGGGAAGAATTGGGACAAAAATTGGAAAATTTTTAAGGGACTTTGAAAAAATTTCAACTGGAATTTTAGCCATTTTTTTACGTGAAATTGTAAACATGTGGACATGGATTTTGAAAATTCTAGAGAGAATTTTAAAAGCTTCAACAGAATTTCAACAATTTTGAGAGGGATTTGAAAAGTTTCAATGGGAATGGGAAGAATTGGGACAAAAATTGGAAAATTTTTAAGGGACTTTGAAAAAATTTCAACTGGAATTTTAGCCATTTTTTGACGTGAAATTGTAAACATGTGGACATGGATTTTGAAAATTCTAGAGAGAATTTTAAAAGCTTCAAGAGAATTTCAACAATTTTGAGAGGGATTTGAAAAGTTTCAATGGGAATGGGAAGAATTGGAACAAAAATTGGAAAATTTTTAAGGGACTTTGAAAAAATTTCAACTGGAATTTTAGCCATTTTTTTATGTGAAATTGTAAACAGGTGGCCATGGATTTTGAAAATTCTAGAGAGAATTTTAAAAGCTTCAACAGAATTTCAACAATTTTGAGAGGGATTTGAAAAGTTTCAATGGGAATGGGAAGAATTGGGACAAAAATTGGAAAATTTTTAAGGGACTTTGAAAAATTTCAACTGGAATTTTAGCAAGTTTTTTATGTGAAATTGTGAACATGTGGACATGGATTTTGAAAATTCTAGAGAGAATTTTAAAAGCTTCAACAGAATTTCAACAATTTTGAGAGGGATTTGAAAAGTTTCAATGGGAATGGGAAGAATTGGGACAAAAATTGGAAAATTTTGAAGGGACTTTGAAAAAATTTCAACTGGAATTTTAGCCATTTTTTGACGTGAAATTGTAAACATGTGGACATGGATTTTGAAAATTCTAGAGAGAATTTTAAAAGCTTCAAGAGAATTTCAACAATTTTGAGAGGGATTTGAAAAGTTTCAATGGGAATGGGAAGAATTGGGACAAAAATTGGAAAATTTTTAAGGGACTTTGAAAAAATTTCAACTGGAATTTTAGCCATTTTTTGACGTGAAATTGTAAACATGTGGACATGGATTTTGAAAATTCTAGAGAGAATTTTAAAAGCTTCAACAGAATTTCAACAATTTTGAGAGGGATTTGAAAAGTTTCAATGGGAATGGGAAGAATTGGGACAAAAATTGGAAAATTTTTAAGGGACTTTGAAAAAATTTCAACTGGAATTTTAGCCATTTTTTGATGTGAAATTGTAAACATGTGGACATGGATTTTGAAAATTCTAGAGAGAATTTTTAAAGCTTCAAGAGAATTTCAACAATTTTGAGAGGGATTTGAAAAGTTTCAATGGGAATGGGAAGAATTGGGACAAAAATTGGAAAATTTTTAAGGGACTTTGCAAAAATTTCAACTGGAATTTTAGCCATTTTTTGACGTGAAATTGTAAACATGTGGACATGGATTTTGAAAATTCTAGAGAGAATTTTAAAAGCTTCAACAGAATTTCAACAATTTTGAGAGGGATTTGAAAAGTTTCAATGGGAATGGGAAGAATTGGGACAAAAATTGGAAAATTTTTAAGGGACTTTGAAAAAATTTCAACTGGAATTTTAGCCATTTTGTTACGTGAAATTGTAAACATGTGGACATGGATTTTGAAAATTCTAGAGAGAATTTTAAAAGCTTCAAGAGAATTTCAACAATTTTGAGAGGGATTTGAAAAGTTTCAATGGGAATGGGAAGAATTGGGACAAAAATTGGAAAATTTTTAAGGGACTTTGAAAAAATTTCAACTGGAATTTTAGCCATTTTTTGACGTGAAATTGTAAACATGTGGACATGGATTTTGAAAATTCTAGAGAGAATTTTAAAAGCTTCAAGAGAATTTCAACAATTTTGAGAGGGATTTGAAAAGTTTCAATGGGAATGGGAAGAATTGGGACAAAAATTGGAAAATTTTTAAGGGACTTTGAAAAAATTTCAACTGGAATTTTAGCCATTTTTTGACGTGAAATTGTAAACATGTGGCCATGGATTTTGAAAATTCTAGAGAGAATTTTAAAAGCTTCAACAGAATTTCAACACTTTTGAGAGGGATTTGAAAAGTTTCAATGGGAATGGGAAGAATTGGGACAAAAATTGGAAAATTTTTAAGGGACTTTGAAAAAATTTCAACTGGAATTTTAGCCATTTTTTTATGTGAAATTGTAAACATGTGGACATGGATTTTGAAAATTCTAGAGAGAATTTTAAAAGCTTCAACAGAATTTCAACAATTTTGAGAGGGATTTGAAAAGTTTCAATGGGAATGGGAAGAATTGGGACAAAAATTGGAAAATTTTTAAGGGACTTTGAAAAAATTTCAACTGGAATTTTAGCCATTTTTTGACGTGAAATTGTAAACATGTGGCCATGGATTTTGAAAATTCTAGAGAGAATTTTAAAAGCTTCAAGAGAATTTCAACAATTTTGAGAGGGATTTGAAAAGTTTCAATGGGAATGGGAAGAATTGGGACAAAAATTGGAAAATTTTTAAGGGACTTTGAAAAAATTTCAACTGGAATTTTAGCCATTTTGTTACGTGAAATTGTAAACATGTGGACATGGATTTTGAAAATTCTAGAGAGAATTTTAAAAGCTTCAAGAGAATTTCAACAATTTTGAGAGGGATTTGAAAAGTTTCAATGGGAATGGGAAGAATTGGGACAAAAATTGGAAAGTTTTTAAGGGACTTTGAAAAAATTTCAACTGGAATTTTAGCCATTTTTTTATGTGAAATTGTAAACATGTGGACATGGATTTTGAAAATTCTAGAGAGAATTTTAAAAGCTTCAACAGAATTTCAACAATTTTGAGAGGGATTTGAAAAGTTTCAATGGGAATGGGAAGAATTGGGACAAAAATTGGAAAATTTTTAAGGGACTTTGAAAAAATTTCAACTGGAATTTTAGCCATTTTTTGACGTGAAATTGTAAACATGTGGAAATGGATTTTGAAAATTCTAGAGAGAATTTTAAAAGCTTCAAGAGAATTTCAACAATTTTGAGAGGGATTTGAAAAGTTTCAATGGGAATGGGAAGAATTGGAACAAAAATTGGAAAATTTTTAAGGGACTTTGAAAAAATTTCAACTGGAATTTTAGCCATTTTTTTATGTGAAATTGTAAACAGGTGGCCATGGATTTTGAAAATTCTAGAGAGAATTTTAAAAGCTTCAACAGAATTTCAACAATTTTGAGAGGGATTTGAAAAGTTTCAATGGGAATGGGAAGAATTGGGACAAAAATTGGAAAATTTTTAAGGGACTTTGAAAAAATTTCAACTGGAATTTTAGCCATTTTTTGACGTGAAATTGTAAACATGTGGACATGGATTTTGAAAATTCTAGAGAGAATTTTAAAAGCTTCAAGAGAATTTCAACAATTTTGAGAGGGATTTGAAAAGTTTCAATGGGAATGGGAAGAATTGGGACAAAAATTGGAAAATTTTTAAGGGACTTTGAAAAAATTTCAACTGGAATTTTAGCCATTTTTTTATGTGAAATTGTAAACATGTGGACATGGATTTTGAAAATTCTAGAGAGAATTTTAAAAGCTTCAACAGAATTTCAACAATTTTGAGAGGGATTTGAAAAGTTTCAATGGGAATGGGAAGAATTGGGACAAAAATTGGAAAATTTTTAAGGGACTTTGAAAAAATTTCAACTGGAATTTTAGCCATTTTTTGACGTGAAATTGTAAACATGTGGACATGGATTTTGAAAATTCTAGAGAGAATTTTAAAAGCTTCAAGAGAATTTCAACAATTTTGAGAGGGATTTGAAAAGTTTCAATGGGAATGGGAAGAATTGGAACAAAAATTGGAAAATTTTTAAGGGACTTTGAAAAAATTTCAACTGGAATTTTAGCCATTTTTTTATGTGAAATTGTAAACAGGTGGCCATGGATTTTGAAAATTCTAGAGAGAATTTTAAAAGCTTCAACAGAATTTCAACAATTTTGAGAGGGATTTGAAAAGTTTCAATGGGAATGGGAAGAATTGGGACAAAAATTGGAAAATTTTTAAGGGACTTTGAAAAAATTTCAACTGGAATTTTAGCAATTTTTTTATGTGAAATTGTGAACATGTGGACATGGATTTTGAAAATTCTAGAGAGAATTTTAAAAGCTTCAAGAGAATTTCAACAATTTTGAGAGGGATTTGAAAAGTTTCAATGGGAATGGGAAGAATTGGGACAAAAATTGGAAAATTTTTAAGGGACTTTGAAAAAATTTCAACTGGAATTTTAGCCATTTTTTGACGTGAAATTGTAAACATGTGGACATGGATTTTGAAAATTCTAGAGAGAATTTTAAAAGCTTCAAGAGAATTTCAACAATTTTGAGAGGGATTTGAAAAGTTTCAATGGGAATGGGAAGAATTGGGACAAAAATTGGAAAATTTTTCAGGGACTTTGAAAAAATTTCAACTGGAATTTTAGCCATTTTTTGACGTGAAATTGTAAACATGTGGACATGGATTTTGAAAATTCTAGAGAGAATTTTAAAAGCTTCAACAGAATTTCAACAATTTTGAGAGGGATTTGAAAAGTTTCAATGGGAATGGGAAGAATTGGGACAAAAATTGGAAAATTTTTAAGGGACTTTGAAAAAATTTCAACTGGAATTTTAGCAATTTTTTTATGTGAAATTGTAAACATGTGGACATGGATTTTGAAAATTCTAGAGAGAATTTTTAAAGCTTCAAGAGAATTTCAACAATTTTGAGAGGGATTTGAAAAGTTTCAATGGGAATGGGAAGAATTGGGACAAAAATTGGAAAATTTTTAAGGGACTTTGCAAAAATTTCAACTGGAATTTTAGCCATTTTTTGACGTGAAATTGTAAACATGTGGACATGGATTTTGAAAATTCTAGAGAGAATTTTAAAAGCTTCAACAGAATTTCAACAATTTTGAGAGGGATTTGAAAAGTTTCAATGGGAATGGGAAGAATTGGGACAAAAATTGGAAAATTTTTAAGGGACTTTGAAAAATTTCAACTGGAATTTTAGCCATTTTGTTACGTGAAATTGTAAACATGTGGACATGGATTTTGAAAATTCTAGAGAGAATTTTAAAAGCTTCAAGAGAATTTCAACAATTTTGAGAGGGATTTGAAAAGTTTCAATGGGAATGGGAAGAATTGGGACAAAAATTGGAAAATTTTTAAGGGACTTTGAAAAAATTTCAACTGGAATTTTAGCCATTTTTTGACGTGAAATTGTAAACATGTGGACATGGATTTTGAAAATTCTAGAGAGAATTTTAAAAGCTTCAAGAGAATTTCAACAATTTTGAGAGGGATTTGAAAAGTTTCAATGGGAATGGGAAGAATTGGGACAAAAATTGGAAAATTTTTAAGGGACTTTGAAAAAATTTCAACTGGAATTTTAGCCATTTTGTTACGTGAAATTGTAAACATGTGGCCATGGATTTTGAAAATTCTAGAGAGAATTTTAAAAGCTTCAACAGAATTTCAACACTTTTGAGAGGGATTTGAAAAGTTTCAATGGGAATGGGAAGAATTGGGACATAAATTGGAAAATTTTTAAGGGACTTTGAAAAAATTTCAACTGGAATTTTAGCCATTTTTTTATGTGAAATTGTAAACATGTGGACATGGATTTTGAAAATTCTAGAGAGAATTTTAAAAGCTTCAAGAGAATTTCAACAATTTTGAGAGGGATTTGAAAAGTTTCAATGGGAATGAATGGGAATGGGAAGAATGGGACAAAAATTGGAAAATTTTCAGGGACTTTGAAAAAATTTCAACTGGATTTTAGCCATTTTTTGACGTGAAATTGTAAACATGTGGACATGGATTATGAAAATTCTAGAGAGAATTTTAAAAGCTTCAACAGAATGTTCAACAATTTTGAGAGGGATTTGAAAAGTTTCAATGGGAATGGGAAGAATTGGGACAAAAATTGGAAAATTTTTAAGGGACTTTGAAAAAATTTTCAACTGGAATTTTAGCCATTTTTTGACGTGAAATTGTAAACATGTGGCCATGGATTTTGAAAATTCTAGAGAGAATTTTAAAAGCTTCAAGAGAATTTCAACAATTTTGAGAGGGATTTGAAAAGTTTCAATGGGAATGGGAAGAATTGGGACAAAAATTGGAAAATTTTTAAGGGACTTTGAAAAAAATTTCAACTGGAATTTTAGCCATTTTGTTACGTGAAATTGTAAACATGTGGACATGGATTTTGAAAATTCTAGAGAGAATTTTAAAAGCTTCAAGAGAATTTCAACAATTTTGAGAGGATTTGAAAAGTTTCAATGGGAATGGGAAGAATTGGGACAAAAATTGGAAAATTTTTAAGGGACTTTGAAAAAATTTCAACTGGAATTTTAGCCATTTTTTTATGTGAAATTGTAAACATGTGGACATGGATTTTGAAAATTCTAGAGAGAATTTTAAAAGCTTCAACAGAATTTCAACAATTTTGAGAGGGATTTGAAAAGTTTCAATGGGAATGGGAAGAATTGGGACAAAAATTGGAAAATTTTTAAGGGACTTTGAAAAAATTTCAACTGGAATTTTAGCCATTTTTTGACGTGAAATTGTAAACATGTGGACATGGATTTTGAAAATTCTAGAGAGAATTTTAAAAGCTTCAAGAGAATTTCAACAATTTTGAGAGGGATTTGAAAAGTTTCAATGGGAATGGGAAGAATTGGAACAAAAATTGGAAAATTTTTAAGGGACTTTGAAAAAATTTCAACTGGAATTTTAGCCATTTTTTATGTGAAATTGTAAACAGGTGGCCATGGATTTGAAAATTCTAGAGAGAATTTTAAAAGCTTCAACAGAATTTCAACAATTTTGAGAGGGATTTGAAAAGTTTCAATGGGAATGGGAAGAATTGGGACAAAAATTGGAAAATTTTTAAGGGACTTTGAAAACATTTCAACTGGAATTTTAGCAATTTTTTATGTGAAATTGTGAACATGTGGACATGGATTTTGAAAATTCTAGAGAGAATTTTAAAAGCTTCAACAGAATTTCAACAATTTTGAGAGGGATTTGAAAAGTTTCAATGGGAATGGGAAGAATTGGGACAAAAATTGGAAAATTTTTAAGGGACTTTGAAAAAATTTCAACTGGAATTTTAGCCATTTTTTGACGTGAAATTGTAAACATGTGGCCATGGATTTTGAAAATTCTAGAGAGAATTTTAAAAGCTTCAACAGAATTTCAACAATTTTGAGAGGGATTTGAAAAGTTTCAATGGGAATGGGAAGAATTGGGACAAAAATTGGAAAATTTTTAAGGGACTTTGAAAAAATTTCAACTGGAATTTTAGCCATTTTGTTACGTGAAATTGTAAACATGTGGACATGGATTTTGAAAATTCTAGAGAGAATTTTAAAAGCTTCAAGAGAATTTCAACAATTTTGAGAGGGATTTGAAAAGTTTCAATGGGAATGGGAAGAATTGGGACAAAAATTGGAAAATTTTAAGGGACTTTGCAAAAATTTCAACTGGAATTTTAGCCATTTTTTGACGTGAAATTGTAAACATGTGGACATGGATTTGAAATTCTAGAGAGAATTTTAAAAGCTTCAACAGAATTTCAACAATTTGAGAGGGATTTGAAAAGTTTCAATGGGAATGGGAAGAATTGGGACAAAATTGGAAAATTTTTCAGGGACTTTGAAAAATTTCAACTGGAATTTTAGCCATTTTGTTACGTGAAATTGTAAACATGTGGACATGGATTTTGAAAATTCTAGAGAGAATTTTAAAAGCTTCAAGAGAATTTCAACAATTTTGAGAGGGATTTGAAAAGTTTCAATGGGAATGGGAAGAATTGGGACAAAAATTGGAAAATTTTTAAGGGACTTTGAAAAAATTTCAACTGGAATTTTAGCCATTTTGTTACGTGAAATTGTAAACATGTGGCCATGGATTTTGAAAATTCTAGAGAGAATTTTAAAAGCTTCAACAGAATTTCAACACTTTTGAGAGGGATTTGAAAAGTTTCAATGGGAATGGGAAGAATTGGGACATAAATTGGAAAATTTTTAAGGGACTTTGAAAAAATTTCAACTGGAATTTTAGCCATTTTTTGACGTGAAATTGTAAACATGTGGCCATGGATTTTGAAAATTCTAGAGAGAATTTTAAAAGCTTCAAGAGAATTTCAACAATTTTGAGAGGGATTTGAAAAGTTTCAATGGGAATGGGAAGAATTGGGACAAAAATTGGAAAATTTTTAAGGGACTTTGAAAAAATTTCAACTGGAATTTTAGCCATTTTTTGACGTGAAATTGTAAACATGTGGCCATGGATTTTGAAAATTCTAGAGAGAATTTTAAAAGCTTCAACAGAATTTCAACAATTTTGAGAGGGATTTGAAAAGTTTCAATGGGAATGGGAAGAATTGGGACAAAAATTGGAAAATTTTTCAGGGACTTTGAAAAAATTTCAACTGGAATTTTAGCCATTTTTTTATGTGAAATTGTAAACATGTGGACATGGATTTTGAAAATTCTAGAGAGAATTTTAAAAGCTTCAACAGAATTTCAACAATTTTGAGAGGGATTTGAAAAGTTTCAATGGGAATGGGAAGAATTGGGACAAAAATTGGAAAATTTTTAAGGGACTTTGAAAAAATTTCAACTGGAATTTTAGCCATTTTGTTACGTGAAATTGTAAACATGTGGACATGGATTTTGAAAATTCTAGAGAGAATTTTAAAAGCTTCAAGAGAATTTCAACAATTTTGAGAGGGATTTGAAAAGTTTCAATGGGAATGGGAAGAATTGGGACAAAAATTGGAAAATTTTTAAGGGACTTTGAAAAAATTTCAACTGGAATTTTAGCATTTTTTTGACGTGAAATTGTAAACATGTGGACATGGATTTTGAAAATTCTAGAGAGAATTTTAAAAGCTTCAACAGAATTTCAACAATTTTGAGAGGGATTTGAAAAGTTTCAATGGGAATGGGAAGAATTGGGACAAAAATTGGAAAATTTTTAAGGGACTTTGAAAGAATTTCAACTGGAATTTTAGCCATTTTTTTATGTGAAATTGTAAACATGTGGACATGGATTTTGAAAATTCTAGAGAGAATTTTAAAAGCTTCAAGAGAATTTCAACAATTTTGAGAGGGATTTGAAAAGTTTCAATGGGAATGGGAAGAATTGGGACAAAAATTGGAAAATTTTTAAGGGACTTTGAAAAAATTTCAACTGGAATTTTAGCCATTTTTTGACGTGAAATTGTAAACATGTGGACATGGATTTTGAAAATTCTAGAGAGAATTTTAAAAGCTTCAACAGAATTTCAACAATTTTGAGAGGGATTTGAAAAGTTTCAATGGGAATGGGAAGAATTGGGACAAAAATTGGAAAATTTTTCAGGACTTTGAAAAAATTTCAACTGGAATTTTAGCAATTTTTTGACGTGAAATTGTAAACATGTGGACATGGATTTTGAAAATTCTAGAGAGAATTTTAAAAGCTTCAAGAGAATTTCAACAATTTTGAGAGGGATTTGAAAAGTTTCAATGGGAATGGGAAGAATTGGGACAAAAATTGGAAAATTTTTAAGGGACTTTGAAAAAATTTCAACTGGAATTTTAGCAATTTTTTTATGTGAAATTGTAAACATGTGGACATGGATTTTGAAAATTCTAGAGAGAATTTTAAAAGCTTCAACAGAATTTCAACAATTTTGAGAGGGATTTGAAAAGTTTCAATGGGAATGGGAAGAATTGGGACAAAAATTGGAAAATTTTTCAGGAACTTTGAAAAAATTTCAACTGGAATTTTAGCCATTTTTTGACGTGAAATTGTAAACATGTGGACATGGATTTTGAAAATTCTAGAGAGAATTTTAAAAGCTTCAAGAGAATTTCAACAATTTTGAGAGGGATTTGAAAAGTTTCAATGGGAATGGGAAGAATTGGGACAAAAATTGGAAAATTTTTCAGGGACTTTGAAAAAATTTCAACTGGAATTTTAGCAATTTTTTGACGTGAAATTGTAAACATGTGGACATGGATTTTGAAAATTCTAGAGAGAATTTTAAAAGCTTCAAGAGAATTTCAACAATTTTGAGAGGGATTTGAAAAGTTTCAATGGGAATGGGAAGAATTGGGACAAAAATTGGAAAATTTTTAAGGGACTTTGAAAAAATTTCAACTGGAATTTTAGCAATTTTTTTATGTGAAATTGTAAACATGTGGACATGGATTTTGAAAATTCTAGAGAGAATTTTAAAAGCTTCAACAGAATTTCAACAATTTTGAGAGGGATTTGAAAAGTTTCAATGGGAATGGGAAGAATTGGGACAAAAATTGGAAAATTTTTCAGGAACTTTGAAAAAATTTCAACTGGAATTTTAGCCATTTTTTGACGTGAAATTGTAAACATGTGGACATGGATTTTGAAAATTCTAGAGAGAATTTTAAAAGCTTCAAGAGAATTTCAACAATTTTGAGAGGGATTTGAAAAGTTTCAATGGGAATGGGAAGAATTGGGACAAAAATTGGAAAATTTTTAAGGGACTTTGAAAAAATTTCAACTGGAATTTTAGGCATTTTGTTACGTGAAATTGTAAACATGTGGCCATGGATTTTGAAAATTCTAGAGAGAATTTTAAAAGCTTCAACAGAATTTCAACACTTTTGAGAGGGATTTGAAAAGTTTCAATGGGAATGGGAAGAATTGGGACATAAATTGGAAAATTTTTAAGGGACTTTGAAAAAATTTCAACTGGAATTTTAGCCATTTTTTTATGTGAAATTGTAAACATGTGGACATGGATTTTGAAAATTCTAGAGAGAATTTTAAAAGCTTCAAGAGAATTTCAACAATTTTGAGAGGGATTTGAAAAGTTTCAATGGGAATGGGAAGAATTGGGACAAAAATTGGAAAATTTTTAAGGGACTTTGAAAAAATTTCAACTGGAATTTTAGCCATTTTTTGACGTGAAATTGTAAACATGTGGACATGGATTATGAAAATTCTAGAGAGAATTTTAAAAGCTTCAACAGAATTTCAACAATTTTGAGAGGGATTTGAAAAGTTTCAATGGGAATGGGAAGAATTGGGACAAAAATTGGAAAATTTTTAAGGGACTTTGAAAAAATTTCAACTGGAATTTTAGCCATTTTTTGACGTGAAATTGTAAACATGTGGCCATGGATTTTGAAAATTCTAGAGAGAATTTTAAAAGCTTCAACAGAATTTCAACAATTTTGAGAGGGATTTGAAAAGTTTCAATGGGAATGGGAAGAATTGGGACAAAAATTGGAAAATTTTTAAGGGACTTTGAAAAAATTTCAACTGGAATTTTAGCCATTTTGTTACGTGAAATTGTAAACATGTGGACATGGATTTTGAAAATTCTAGAGAGAATTTTAAAAGCTTCAACAGAATTTCAACAATTTTGAGAGGGATTTGAAAAGTTTCAATGGGAATGGGAAGAATTGGGACAAAAATTGGAAAATTTTTAAGGGACTTTGAAAAAATTTCAACTGGAATTTTAGCCATTTTTTTATGTGAAATTGTAAACATGTGGACATGGATTTTGAAAATTCTAGAGAGAATTTTAAAAGCTTCAACAGAATTTCAACAATTTTGAGAGGGATTTGAAAAGTTTCAATGGGAATGGGAAGAATTGGGACAAAAATTGGAAAATTTTTAAGGGACTTTGAAAAAATTTCAACTGGAATTTTAGCCATTTTTTGACGTGAAATTGTAAACATGTGGACATGGATTTTGAAAATTCTAGAGAGAATTTTAAAAGCTTCAAGAGAATTTCAACAATTTTGAGAGGGATTTGAAAAGTTTCAATGGAATGGGAAGAATTGGAACAAAAATTGGAAAATTTTTAAGGGACTTTGAAAAAATTTCAACTGGAATTTTAGCCATTTTTTTATGTGAAATTGTAAACAGGTGGCCATGGATTTTGAAAATTCTAGAGAGAATTTTAAAAGCTTCAACAGAATTTCAACAATTTTGAGAGGGATTTGAAAAGTTTCAATGGGAATGGGAAGAATTGGGACAAAAATTGGAAAATTTTGAAGGGACTTTGAAAAAATTTCAACTGGAATTTTAGCCATTTTTTGACGTGAAATTGTAAACATGTGGACATGGATTTTGAAAATTCTAGAGAGAATTTTAAAAGCTTCAAGAGAATTTCAACAATTTTGAGAGGGATTTGAAAAGTTTCAATGGGAATGGGAAGAATTGGGACAAAAATTGGAAAATTTTTAAGGGACTTTGAAAAAATTTCAACTGGAATTTTAGCCATTTTTTGACGTGAAATTGTAAACATGTGGACATGGATTTTGAAAATTCTAGAGAGAATTTTAAAAGCTTCAACAGAATTTCAACAATTTTGAGAGGGATTTGAAAAGTTTCAATGGGAATGGGAAGAATTGGGACAAAAATTGGAAAATTTTTAAGGGACTTTGAAAAAATTTCAACTGGAATTTTAGCAATTTTTTTATGTGAAATTGTAAACATGTGGACATGGATTTTGAAAATTCTAGAGAGAATTTTAAAAGCTTCAAGAGAATTTCAACAATTTTGAGAGGGATTTGAAAAGTTTCAATGGGAATGGGAAGAATTGGGACAAAAATTGGAAAATTTTTAAGGGACTTTGCAAAAATTTCAACTGGAATTTTAGCCATTTTTTGACGTGAAATTGTAAACATGTGGACATGGATTTTGAAAATTCTAGAGAGAATTTTAAAAGCTTCAACAGAATTTCAACAATTTTGAGAGGGATTTGAAAAGTTTCAATGGGAATGGGAAGAATTGGGACAAAAATTGGAAAATTTTTAAGGGACTTTGAAAAAATTTCAACTGGAATTTTAGCCATTTTGTTACGTGAAATTGTAAACATGTGGACATGGATTTTGAAAATTCTAGAGAGAATTTTAAAAGCTTCAAGAGAATTTCAACAATTTTGAGAGGGATTTGAAAAGTTTCAATGGGAATGGGAAGAATTGGGACAAAAATTGGAAAATTTTTAAGGGACTTTGAAAAAATTTCAACTGGAATTTTAGCCATTTTTTGACGTGAAATTGTAAACATGTGGACATGGATTTTGAAAATTCTAGAGAGAATTTTAAAAGCTTCAAGAGAATTTCAACAATTTTGAGAGGGATTTGAAAAGTTTCAATGGGAATGGGAAGAATTGGGACAAAAATTGGAAAATTTTTCAGGGACTTTGAAAAAATTTCAACTGGAATTTTAGCCATTTTGTTACGTGAAATTGTAAACATGTGGCCATGGATTTTGAAAATTCTAGAGAGAATTTTAAAAGCTTCAACAGAATTTCAACACTTTTGAGAGGGATTTGAAAAGTTTCAATGGGAATGGGAAGAATTGGGACATAAATTGGAAAATTTTTAAGGGACTTTGAAAAAATTTCAACTGGAATTTTAGCCATTTTTTTATGTGAAATTGTAAACATGTGGACATGGATTTTGAAAATTCTAGAGAGAATTTTAAAAGCTTCAAGAGAATTTCAACAATTTTGAGAGGGATTTGAAAAGTTTCAATGGGAATGGGAAGAATTGGGACAAAAATTGGAAAATTTTTAAGGGACTTTGAAAAAATTTCAACTGGAATTTTAGCCATTTTTTGACGTGAAATTGTAAACATGTGGCCATGGATTTTGAAAATTCTAGAGAGAATTTTAAAAGCTTCAAGAGAATTTCAACAATTTTGAGAGGGATTTGAAAAGTTTCAATGGGAATGGGAAGAATTGGGACAAAAATTGGAAAATTTTTAAGGGACTTTGAAAAAATTTCAACTGGAATTTTAGCCATTTTTTTATGTGAAATTGTAAACATGTGGACATGGATTTTGAAAATTCTAGAGAGAATTTTAAAAGCTTCAACAGAATTTCAACAATTTTGAGAGGGATTTGAAAAGTTTCAATGGGAATGGGAAGAATTGGGACAAAAATTGGAAAATTTTTAAGGGACTTTGAAAAAATTTCAACTGGAATTTTAGCCATTTTGTTACGTGAAATTGTAAACATGTGGACATGGATTTTGAAAATTCTAGAGAGAATTTTAAAAGCTTCAAGAGAATTTCAACAATTTTGAGAGGGATTTGAAAAGTTTCAATGGGAATGGGAAGAATTGGGACAAAAATTGGAAAATTTTTAAGGGACTTTGAAAAAATTTCAACTGGAATTTTAGCATTTTTTTGACGTGAAATTGTAAACATGTGGACATGGATTTTGAAAATTCTAGAGAGAATTTTAAAAGCTTCAACAGAATTTCAACAATTTTGAGAGGGATTTGAAAAGTTTCAATGGGAATGGGAAGAATTGGGACAAAAATTGGAAAATTTTTAAGGGACTTTGAAAGAATTTCAACTGGAATTTTAGCCATTTTTTTATGTGAAATTGTAAACATGTGGACATGGATTTTGAAAATTCTAGAGAGAATTTTAAAAGCTTCAACAGAATTTCAACAATTTTGAGAGGGATTTGAAAAGTTTCAATGGGAATGGGAAGAATTGGGACAAAAATTGGAAAATTTTTAAGGGACTTTGAAAAAATTTCAACTGGAATTTTAGCCATTTTTTGACGTGAAATTGTAAACATGTGGACATGGATTTTGAAAATTCTAGAGAGAATTTTAAAAGCTTCAACAGAATTTCAACAATTTTGAGAGGGATTTGAAAAGTTTCAATGGGAATGGGAAGAATTGGGACAAAAATTGGAAAATTTTTAAGGGACTTTGAAAAAATTTCAACTGGAATTTTAGCATTTTTTTTACGTGAAATTGTAAACATGTGGCCATGGATTTTGAAAATTCTAGAGAGAATTTTAAAAGCTTCAACAGAATTTCAACACTTTTGAGAGGGATTTGAAAAGTTTCAATGGGAATGGGAAGAATTGGGACAAAAATTGGAAAATTTTGAAGGGACTTTGAAAAAATTTCAACTGGAATTTTAGCCATTTTTTTACGTGAAATTGTAAACATGTGGACATGGATTTTGAAAATTCTAGAGAGAATTTTAAAAGCTTCAAGAGAATTTCAACAATTTTGAGAGGGATTTGAAAAGTTTCAATGGGAATGGGAAGAATTGGAACAAAAATTGGAAAATTTTTAAGGGACTTTGAAAAAATTTCAACTGGAATTTTAGCCATTTTTTGACGTGAAATTGTAAACATGTGGACATGGATTTTGAAAATTCTAGAGAGAATTTTAAAAGCTTCAACAGAATTTCAACAATTTTGAGAGGGATTTGAAAAGTTTCAATGGGAATGGGAAGAATTGGGACAAAAATTGGAAAATTTTTAAGGGACTTTGAAAAAATTTCAACTGGAATTTTAGCATTTTTTTTACGTGAAATTGTAAACATGTGGACATGGATTTTGAAAATTCTAGAGAGAATTTTAAAAGCTTCAACAGAATTTCAACAATTTTGAGAGGGATTTGAAAAGTTTCAATGGGAATGGGAAGAATTGGGACAAAAATTGGAAAATTTTTCAGGGACTTTGAAAAAATTTCAACTGGAATTTTAGCAATTTTTTTATGTGAAATTGTAAACATGTGGACATGGATTTTGAAAATTCTAGAGAGAATTTTAAAAGCTTCAAGAGAATTTCAACAATTTTGAGAGGGATTTGAAAAGTTTCAATGGGAATGGGAAGAATTGGGACAAAAATTGGAAAATTTTTAAGGAACTTTGAAAAAATTTCAACTGGAATTTTAGCCATTTTTTGACGTGAAATTGTAAACATGTGGCCATGGATTTTGAAAATTCTAGAGAGAATTTTAAAAGCTTCAACAGAATTTCAACAATTTTGAGAGGGATTTGAAAAGTTTCAATGGGAATGGGAAGAATTGGGACAAAAATTGGAAAATTTTTAAGGGACTTTGAAAAAATTTCAACTGGAATTTTAGCATTTTTTTTACGTGAAATTGTAAACATGTGGACATGGATTTTGAAAGTTCTAGAGAGAATTTTAAAAGCTTCAACAGAATTTCAACAATTTTGAGAGGGATTTGAAAAGTTTCAATGGGAATGGGAAGAATTGGGACAAAAATTGGAAAATTTTTAAGGGACTTTGAAAAAATTTCAACTGGAATTTTACCCATTCTTTTATGTGAAATTGTAAACATGTGGACATGGATTTTGAAAATTCTAGAGAGAATTTTAAAAGCTTCAACAGAATTTCAACAATTTTGAGAGGGATTTGAAAAGTTTCAATGGGAATGGGAAGAATTGGGACAAAAATTGGAAAATTTTTAAGGGACTTTGAAAAAATTTCAACTGGAATTTTAGCAATTTTTTGACGTGAAATTGTAAACATGTGGACATGGATTTTGAAAATTCTAGAGAGAATTTTAAAAGCTTCAACAGAATTTCAACACTTTTGAGAGGGATTTGAAAAGTTTCAATGGGAATGGGAAGACTTGGAACAAAAATTGGAAAATTTTTAAGGAACTTTGAAAAAATTTCAACTGGAATTTTAGCAATTTTTTATGTGAAATTGTAAACATGTGGACATGGATTTTGAAAATTCTAGAGAGAATTTTAAAAGCTTCAAGAGAATTTCAACAATTTTGAGAGGGATTTGAAAAGTTTCAATGGGAATGGGAAGAATTGGGACAAAAATTGGAAAATTTTTAAGGGACTTTGAAAAAATTTCAACTGGAATTTTAGCCATTTTTTGACGTGAAATTGTAAACATGTGGACATGGATTTTGAAAATTCTAGAGAGAATTTTAAAAGCTTCAAGAGAATTTCAACAATTTTGAGAGGGATTTGAAAAGTTTCAATGGGAATGGGAAGAATTGGGACAAAAATTGGAAAATTTTTAAGGGACTTTGAAAAAATTTCAACTGGAATTTTAGCAATTTTTTGACGTGAAATTGTAAACATGTGGACATGGATTTTGAAAATTCTAGAGAGAATTTTAAAAGCTTCAAGAGAATTTCAACAATTTTGAGAGGGATTTGAAAAGTTTCAATGGGAATGGGAAGAATTGGGACAAAAATTGGAAAATTTTTAAGGGACTTTGAAAAAATTTCAACTGGAATTTTAGCAATTTTTTGACGTGAAATTGTAAACATGTGGACATGGATTTTGAAAATTCTAGAGAGAATTTTAAAAGCTTCAAGAGAATTTCAACAATTTTGAGAGGGATTTGAAAAGTTTCAATGGGAATGGGAAGAATTGGGACAAAAATTGTAAAATTTTTAAGGGACTTTGAAAAAATTTCAACTGGAATTTTAGCCATTTTTTGACGTGAAATTGTAAACATGTGGACATGGATTTTGAAAATTCTAGAGAGAATTTTAAAAGCTTCAACAGAATTTCAACAATTTTGAGAGGGATTTGAAAAGTTTCAATGGGAATGGGAAGAATTGGGACAAAAATTGGAAAATTTTTAAGGGACTTTGAAAAAATTTCAACTGGAATTTTAGCAATTTTTTGACGTGAAATTGTAAACATGTGAACATGGATTATGAAAATTCTAGAGAGAATTTTAAAAGCTTCAAGAGAATTTCAACAATTTTGAGAGGGATTTGAAAAGTTTCAATGGGAATGGGAAGAATTGGAACAAAAATTGGAAAATTTTTAAGGGACTTTGAAAAAATTTCAACTGGAATTTTAGCCATTTTTTGACGTGAAATTGTAAACATGTGGACATGGATTTTGAAAATTCTAGAGAGAATTTTAAAAGCTTCAACAGAATTTCAACAATTTTGAGAGGGATTTGAAAAGTTTCAATGCGAATGGGAAGAATTGGGACAAAAATTGGAAAATTTTTAAGGGACTTTGAAAAAATTTCAACTGGAATTTTAGCAATTTTTTGACGTGAAATTGTAAACATGTGGACATGGATTTTGAAAATTCTAGAGAGAATTTTAAAAGCTTCAACAGAATTTCAACAATTTTGAGAAGGATTTGAAAAGTTTCAATGGGAATGGGAAGAATTGGAACAAAAATTGTAAAATTTTTAAGGAACTTTGAAAAAATTTCAACTGGAATTTTAGCCATTTTTTTACTTGAAATTGTAAACATGTGGACATGGATTTTGAAAATTCTAGAGAGAATTTTAAAAGCTTCAAGAGAATTTCAACAATTTTGAGAGGGATTTGAAAAGTTTCAATGGGAATGGGAAGAATTGGGACAAAAATTGGAAAATTTTTAAGGGACTTTGAAAAAATTTCAACTGGAATTTTAGCAATTTTTTGACGTGAAATTGTAAACATGTGGACATGGATTTTGAAAATTCTAGAGAGAATTTTAAAAGCTTCAAGAGAATTTCAACAATTTTGAGAGGGATTTGAAAAGTTTCAATGGGAATGGGAAGAATTGGGACAAAAATTGGAAAATTTTTAAGGGACTTTGAAAAAATTTCAACTGGAATTTTAGCAATTTTTTGACGTGAAATTGTAAACATGTGAACATGGATTATGAAAATTCTAGAGAGAATTTTAAAAGCTTCAAGAGAATTTCAACAATTTTGAGAGGGATTTGAAAAGTTTCAATGGGAATGGGAAGAATTGGAACAAAAATTGGAAAATTTTTAAGGGACTTTGAAAAAATTTCAACTGGAATTTTAGCAATTTTTTGACGTGAAATTGTAAACATGTGGCCATGGATTTTGAAAATTCTAGAGAGAATTTTAAAAGCTTCAACAGAATTTCAACAATTTTGAGAGGGATTTGAAAAATTTCAATGGGAATGGGAAGAATTGGGACAAAAATTGGAAAATTTTTAAGGGACTTTGAAAAAATTTCAACTGGAATTTTAGCAATTTTTTGACGTGAAATTGTAAACATGTGGACATGGATTTTGAAAATTCTAGAGAGAATTTTAAAAGCTTCAAGAGAATTTCAACAATTTTGAGAGGGATTTGAAAAGTTTCAATGGGAATGGGAAGAATTGGAACAAAAATTGTAAAATTTTTAAGGGACTTTGAAAAAATTTCAACTGGAATTTTAGCCATTTTTTTACTTGAAATTGTAAACATGTGGACATGGATTTTGAAAATTCTAGAGAGAATTTTAAAAGCTTCAAGAGAATTTCAACAATTTTGAGAGGGATTTGAAAAGTTTCAATGGGAATGGGAAGAATTGGGACAAAAATTGGAAAATTTTTAAGGGACTTTGAAAAAATTTCAACTGGAATTTTAGCCATTTTTTGACGTGAAATTGTAAACATGTGGACATGGATTTTGAAAATTCTAGAGAGAATTTTAAAAGCTTCAAGAGAATTTCAACAATTTTGAGAGGGATTTGAAAAGTTTCAATGGGAATGGGAAGAATTGGAACAAAAATTGGAAAATTTTGAAGGGACTTTGAAAAAATTTCAACTGGAATTTTAGCAATTTTTTGACGTGAAATTGTAAACATGTGGACATGGATTTTGAAAATTCTAGAGAGAATTTTAAAAGCTTCAACAGAATTTCAACAATTTTGAGAGGGATTTGAAAAATTTCAATGGGAATGGGAAGAATTGGGACAAAAATTGGAAAATTTTTAAGGGACTTTGAAAAAATTTCAACTGGAATTTTAGCAATTTTTTGACGTGAAATTGTAAACATGTGGACATGGATTTTGAAAATTCTAGAGAGAATTTTAAAAGCTTCAACAGAATTTCAACACTTTTGAGAAGGATTTGAAAAGTTTCAATGGGAATGGGAAGAATTGGAACAAAAATTGTAAAATTTTTAAGGAACTTTGAAAAAATTTCAACTGGAATTTTAGCCATTTTTTTACTTGAAATTGTAAACATGTGGACATGGATTTTGAAAATTCTAGAGAGAATTTTAAAAGCTTCAAGAGAATTTCAACAATTTTGAGAGGGATTTGAAAAGTTTCAATGGGAATGGGAAGAATTGGGACAAAAATTGGAAAATTTTTAAGGGACTTTGAAAAAATTTCAACTGGAATTTTAGCCATTTTTTGACGTGAAATTGTAAACATGTGGACATGGATTTTGAAAATTCTAGAGAGAATTTTAAAAGCTTCAAGAGAATTTCAACAATTTTGAGAGGGATTTGAAAAGTTTCAATGGGAATGGGAAGAATTGGGACAAAAATTGGAAAATTTTTAAGGGACTTTGAAAAAATTTCAACTGGAATTTTAGCAATTTTTTGACGTGAAATTGTAAACATGTGGACATGGATTATGAAAATTCTAGAGAGAATTTTAAAAGCTTCAAGAGAATTTCAACAATTTTGAGAGGGATTTGAAAAATTTCAATGGGAATGGGAAGAATTGGGACATAAATTGGAAAATTTTTAAGGGACTTTGAAAAAATTTCAACTGGAATTTTAGCAATTTTTTTATTTGAAATTGTAAACGTGGACATGGATTTTGAAAATTCTAGAGAGAATTTTAAAAGCTTTAACAGAATTTCTACAATTTTGAGAGGGATTTGAAAAGTTTCAATGGGAATGGGAAGAATTGGGACAAAAATTGGAAAATTTTTAAGGGACTTTGAAAAAATTTCAACTGGAATTTTAGCATTTTTTTTACGTGAAATTGTAAACATGTGGACATGGATTTTGAAAATTCTAGAGAGAATTTTAAAAGCTTCAAGAGAATTTCAACAATTTTGAGAGGGATTTGAAAAGTTTCGATGGGAATGGGAAGAATTGGGACAAAAATTGGAAAATTTTTCAGGGACTTTGAAAAAATTTCAACTGGAATTTTAGCAATTTTTTTATGTGAAATTGTAAACATGTGGACATGGATTTTGAAAATTCTAGAGAGAATTTTAAAAGCTTCAAGAGAATTTCAACAATTTTGAGAGGGATTTGAAAAGTTTCAATGGGAATGGGAAGAATTGGAACAAAAATTGGAAAATTTTTAAGGGACTTTGAAAAAATTTCAACTGGAATTTTAGCAATTTTTTGACGTGAAATTGTAAACATGTGGACATGGATTTTGAAAATTCTAGAGAGAATTTTAAAAGCTTCAACAGAATTTCAACAATTTTGAGAGGGATTTGAAAAATTTCAATGGGAATGGGAAGAATTGGGACAAAAATTGGAAAATTTTTAAGGGACTTTGAAAAAATTTCAACTGGAATTTTAGCAATTTTTTGACGTGAAATTGTAAACATGTGGACATGGATTTTGAAAATTCTAGAGAGAATTTTAAAAGCTTCAACAGAATTTCAACAATTTTGAGAAGGATTTGAAAAGTTTCAATGGGAATGGGAAGAATTGGAACAAAAATTGTAAAATTTTTAAGGAACTTTGAAAAAATTTCAACTGGAATTTTAGCCATTTTTTTACTTGAAATTGTAAACATGTGGACATGGATTTTGAAAATTCTAGAGAGAATTTTAAAAGCTTCAAGAGAATTTCAACAATTTTGAGAGGGATTTGAAAAGTTTCAATGGGAATGGGAAGAATTGGGACAAAAATTGGAAAATTTTTAAGGGACTTTGAAAAAATTTCAACTGGAATTTTAGCCATTTTTTGACGTGAAATTGTAAACATGTGGACATGGATTTTGAAAATTCTAGAGAGAATTTTAAAAGCTTCAAGAGAATTTCAACAATTTTGAGAGGGATTTGAAAAGTTTCAATGGGAATGGGAAGAATTGGGACAAAAATTGGAAAATTTTTAAGGGACTTTGAAAAAATTTCAACTGGAATTTTAGCAATTTTTTGACGTGAAATTGTAAACATGTGGACATGGATTATGAAAATTCTAGAGAGAATTTTAAAAGCTTCAAGAGAATTTCAACAATTTTGAGAGGGATTTGAAAAATTTCAATGGGAATGGGAAGAATTGGGACATAAATTGGAAAATTTTTAAGGGACTTTGAAAAAATTTCAACTGGAATTTTAGCAATTTTTTTATTTGAAATTGTAAACGTGGACATGGATTTTGAAAATTCTAGAGAGAATTTTAAAAGCTTTAACAGAATTTCTACAATTTTGAGAGGGATTTGAAAAGTTTCAATGGGAATGGGAGACAAAAATTGGAAAATTTTTAAGGGACTTTGAAAAAATTTCAACTGGAATTTTAGCATTTTTTTTACGTGAAATTGTAAACATGTGGACATGGATTTTGAAAATTCTAGAGAGAATTTTAAAAGCTTCAAGAGAATTTCAACAATTTTGAGAGGGATTTGAAAAGTTTCAATGGGAATGGGAAGAATTGGGACAAAAATTGGAAAATTTTTCAGGGACTTTGAAAAAATTTCAACTGGAATTTTAGCAATTTTTTTATGTGAAATTGTAAACATGTGGACATGGATTTTGAAAATTCTAGAGAGAATTTTAAAAGCTTCAAGAGAATTTCAACAATTTTGAGAGGGATTTGAAAAGTTTCAATGGGAATGGGAAGAATTGGAACAAAAATTGGAAAATTTTTAAGGAACTTTGAAAAAATTTCAACTGGAATTTTAGCCATTTTTTGACGTGAAATTGTAAACATGTGGCCATGGATTTTGAAAAATCTAGAGAGAATTTTAAAAGCTTCAACAGAATTTCAACAATTTTGAGAGGGATTTGAAAAGTTTCAATGGGAATGGGAAGAATTGGGACAAAAATTGGAAAATTTTTAAGGGACTTTGAAAAAATTTCAACTGGAATTTTAGCATTTTTTTTACGTGAAATTGTAAACATGTGGACATGGATTTTGAAAATTCTAGAGAGAATTTTAAAAGCTTCAACAGAATTTCAACAATTTTGAGAGGGATTTGAAAAGTTTCAATGGGAATGGGAAGAATTGGGACAAAAATTGGAAAATTTTTCAGGGACTTTGAAAAAATTTCAACTGGAATTTTAGCAATTTTTTTATGTGAAATTGTAAACGTGGCCATGGATTTTGAAAATTCTAGAGAGAATTTTAAAAGCTTCAACAGAATTTCAACAATTTTGAGAGGGATTTGAAAAATTTCAATGGGAATGGGAAGAATTGGGACATAAATTGGAAAATTTTTAAGGGACTTTGAAAAAATTTCAACTGGAATTTTAGCCATTTTTTGATGTGAAATTGTAAACGTGGACAAGGATTTTGAAAATTCTAGAGAGAATTTTAAAAGCTTTAACAGAATTTCTACAATTTTGAGAGGGATTTGAAAAGTTTCAATGGGAATGGGAAGAATTGGGACAAAAATTGGAAAATTTTTAAGGGACTTTGAAAAAATTTCAACTGGAATTTTAGCATTTTTTTTACGTGAAATTGTAAACATGTGGACATGGATTTTGAAAATTCTAGAGAGAATTTTAAAAGCTTCAACAGAATTTCAACAATTTTGAGAGGGATTTGAAAAGTTTCAATGGGAATGGGAAGAATTGGGACAAAAATTGGAAAATTTTTCAGGGACTTT
The DNA here is from genome assembly GCF_964273445.1 of Streptopelia decaocto. Taxonomy (NCBI): domain Eukaryota; kingdom Metazoa; phylum Chordata; class Aves; order Columbiformes; family Columbidae; genus Streptopelia; species Streptopelia decaocto. The sequence continues at coordinate 32,100 of NW_028116611.1, read as the reverse complement.
GAAAAAATTTCAACTGGAATTTTAGCAATTTTTTTATGTGAAATTGTAAACATGTGGACATGGATTTTGAAAATTCTAGAGAGAATTTTAAAAGCTTCAAGAGAATTTCAACAATTTTGAGAGGGATTTGAAAAGTTTCAATGGGAATGGGAAGAATTGGAACAAAAATTGGAAAATTTTTAAGGAACTTTGAAAAAATTTCAACTGGAATTTTAGCCATTTTTTTACGTGAAATTGTAAACATGTGGCCATGGATTTTGAAAATTCTAGAGAGAATTTTAAAAGCTTCAACAGAATTTCAACAATTTTGAGAGGGATTTGAAAAGTTTCAATGGGAATGGGAAGAATTGGGACAAAAATTGGAAAATTTTTAAGGGACTTTGAAAAAATTTCAACTGGAATTTTAGCATTTTTTTTACGTGAAATTGTAAACATGTGGACATGGATTTTGAAAATTCTAGAGAGAATTTTAAAAGCTTCAACAGAATTTCAACAATTTTGAGAGGGATTTGAAAAGTTTCAATGGGAATGGGAAGAATTGGGACAAAAATTGGAAAATTTTTAAGGGACTTTGAAAAAATTTCAACTGGAATTTTAGCCATTCTTTTATGTGAAATTGTAAACATGTGGACATGGATTTTGAAAATTCTAGAGAGAATTTTAAAAGCTTCAAGAGAATTTCAACAATTTTGAGAGGGATTTGAAAAGTTTCAATGGGAATGGGAAGAATTGGGACAAAAATTGGAAAATTTTTAAGGGACTTTGAAAAAATTTCAACTGGAATTTTAGCAATTTTTTGACGTGAAATTGTAAACATGTGGACATGGATTTTGAAAATTCTAGAGAGAATTTTAAAAGCTTCAACAGAATTTCAACAATTTTGAGAGGGATTTGAAAAGTTTCAATGGGAATGGGAAGAATTGGGACAAAAATTGGAAAATTTTTCAGGGACTTTGAAAAAATTTCAACTGGAATTTTAGCAATTTTTTTATGTGAAATTGTAAACATGTGGACATGGATTTTGAAAATTCTAGAGAGAATTTTAAAAGCTTCAAGAGAATTTCAACAATTTTGAGAGGGATTTGAAAAGTTTCAATGGGAATGGGAAGAATTGGAACAAAAATTGGAAAATTTTTAAGGAACTTTGAAAAAATTTCAACTGGAATTTTAGCCATTTTTTGACGTGAAATTGTAAACATGTGGCCATGGATTTTGAAAATTCTAGAGAGAATTTTAAAAGCTTCAAGAGAATTTCAACAATTTTGAGAGGGATTTGAAAAGTTTCAATGGGAATGGGAAGAATTGGGACAAAAATTGGAAAATTTTTAAGGGACTTTGCAAAAATTTCAACTGGAATTTTAGCATTTTTTTTACGTGAAATTGTAAACATGTGGACATGGATTTTGAAAATTCTAGAGAGAATTTTAAAAGCTTCAAGAGAATTTCAACAATTTTGAGAGGGATTTGAAAAGTTTCAATGGGAATGGGAAGAATTGGGACAAAAATTGGAAAATTTTTAAGGGACTTTGAAAAAATTTCAACTGGAATTTTAGCCATTTTTTTATGTGAAATTGTAAACATGTGGACATGGATTTTGAAAATTCTAGAGAGAATTTTAAAAGCTTCAAGAGAATTTCAACAATTTTGAGAGGGATTTGAAAAGTTTCAATGGGAATGGGAAGAATTGGGACAAAAATTGGAAAATTTTTAAGGGACTTTGAAAAAATTTCAACTGGAATTTTAGCAATTTTTTTATGTGAAATTGTAAACATGTGGACATGGATTTTGAAAATTCTAGAGAGAATTTTAAAAGCTTCAAGAGAATTTCAACAATTTTGAGAGGGATTTGAAAAGTTTCAATGGGAATGGGAAGAATTGGAACAAAAATTGGAAAATTTTTAAGGAACTTTGAAAAAATTTCAACTGGAATTTTAGCCATTTTTTGACGTGAAATTGTAAACATGTGGCCATGGATTTTGAAAATTCTAGAGAGAATTTTAAAAGCTTCAAGAGAATTTCAACAATTTTGAGAGGGATTTGAAAAGTTTCAATGGGAATGGGAAGAATTGGGACAAAAATTGGAAAATTTTTAAGGGACTTTGAAAAAATTTCAACTGGAATTTTAGCAATTTTTTGACGTGAAATTGTAAACATGTGGACATGGATTTTGAAAATTCTAGAGAGAATTTTAAAAGCTTCAAGAGAATTTCAACAATTTTGAGAGGGATTTGAAAAGTTTCAATGGGAATGGGAAGAATTGGAACAAATATTGGAAAATTTTTAAGGAACTTTGAAAAAATTTCAACTGGAATTTTAGCCATTTTTTTATGTGAAATTGTAAACATGTGGCCATGGATTTTGAAAATTCTAGAGAGAATTTTAAAAGCTTCAAGAGAATTTCAACAATTTTGAGAGGGATTTGAAAAGTTTCAATGGGAATGGGAAGAATTGGGACAAAAATTGGAAAATTTTTAAGGGACTTTGAAAAAATTTCAACTGGAATTTTAGCCATTTTTTGACGTGAAATTGTAAACATGTGGACATGGATTTTGAAAATTCTAGAGAGAATTTTAAAAGCTTCAAGAGAATTTCAACAATTTTGAGAGGGATTTGAAAAGTTTCAATGGGAATGGGAAGAATTGGGACAAAAATTGGAAAATTTTTCAGGGACTTTGAAAAAATTTCAACTGGAATTTTAGCAATTTTTTGACGTGAAATTGTAAACATGTGGACATGGATTTTGAAAATTCTAGAGAGAATTTTAAAAGCTTCAACAGAATTTCAACAATTTTGAGAGGGATTTGAAAAGTTTCAATGGGAATGGGAAGAATTGGGACAAAAATTGGAAAATTTTTAAGGGACTTTGAAAAAATTTCAACTGGAATTTTAGCCATTTTTTTACTTGAAATTGTAAACATGTGGACATGGATTTTGAAAATTCTAGAGAGAATTTTAAAAGCTTCAAGAGAATTTCAACAATTTTGAGAGGGATTTGAAAAGTTTCAATGGGAATGGGAAGAATTGGGACAAAAATTGGAAAATTTTTAAGGGACTTTGCAAAAATTTCAACTGGAATTTTAGCCATTTTTTGACGTGAAATTGTAAACATGTGGCCATGGATTTTGAAAATTCTAGAGAGAATTTTAAAAGCTTCAACAGTATTTCAACAATTTTGAGAGGGATTTGAAAAGTTTCAATGGGAATGGGAAGAATTGGGACAAAAATTGGAAAATTTTTAAGGGACTTTGAAAAAATTTCAACTGGAATTTTAGCCATTTTTTGACGTGAAATTGTAAACATGTGGCCATGGATTTTGAAAATTCTAGAGAGAATTTTAAAAGCTTCAAGAGAATTTCAACAATTTTGAGAGGGATTTGAAAAGTTTCAATGGGAATGGGAAGAATTGGGACAAAAATTGGAAAATTTTTCAGGGACTTTGAAAAAATTTCAACTGGAATTTTAGCCATTTTTTGACGTGAAATTGTAAACATGTGGCCATGGATTTTGAAAATTCTAGAGAGAATTTTAAAAGCTTCAAGAGAATTTCAACAATTTTGAGAGGAATTTGAAAAGTTTCAATGGGAATGGGAAGAATTGGGACATAAATTGGAAAATTTTTAAGGGACTTTGAAAAAATTTCAACTGGAATTTTAGCCATTTTTTGACGTGAAATTGTAAACATGTGGACATGGATTTTGAAAATTCTAGAGAGAATTTTAAAAGCTTCAAGAGAATTTCAACAATTTTGAGAGGGATTTGAAAAGTTTCAATGGGAATGGGAAGAATTGGGACAAAAATTGGAAAATTTTTAAGGGACTTTGAAAAAATTTCAACTGGAATTTTAGCCATTTTTTGACGTGAAATTGTAAACATGTGGACATGGATTTTGAAAATTCTAGAGAGAATTTTAAAAGCTTCAACAGAATTTCAACAATTTTGAGAGGGATTTGAAAAGTTTCAATGGGAATGGGAAGAATTGGGACAAAAATTGGAAAATTTTTAAGGGACTTTGAAAAAATTTCAACTGGAATTTTAGCCATTTTTTGACGTGAAATTGTAAACATGTGGACATGGATTTTGAAAATTCTAGAGAGAATTTTAAAAGCTTCAACAGAATTTCAACAATTTTGAGAGGGATTTGAAAAGTTTCAATGGGAATGGGAAGAATTGGGACAAAAATTGGAAAATTTTTCAGGGACTTTGAAAAAATTTCAACTGGAATTTTAGCCATTTTTTGACGTGAAATTGTAAACATGTGGACATGGATTTTGAAAATTCTAGAGAGAATTTTAAAAGCTTCAACAGAATTTCAACAATTTTGAGAGGGATTTGAAAAGTTTCAATGGGAATGGGAAGAATTGGGACAAAAATTGGAAAATTTTTAAGGGACTTTGAAAAAATTTCAACTGGAATTTTAGCCATTTTTTGACGTGAAATTGTAAACATGTGGACATGGATTTTGAAAATTCTAGAGAGAATTTTAAAAGCTTCAACAGAATTTCAACAATTTTGAGAGGGATTTGAAAAGTTTCAATGGGAATGGGAAGAATTGGGACAAAAATTGGAAAATTTTTAAGGGACTTTGAAAAAATTTCAACTGGAATTTTAGCAATTTTTTTACGTGAAATTGTAAACATGTGGACATGGATTTTGAAAATTCTAGAGAGAATTTTAAAAGCTTCAAGAGAATTTCAACAATTTTGAGAGGGATTTGAAAAGTTTCAATGGGAATGGGAAGAATTGGAACAAAAATTGGAAAATTTTTAAGGAACTTTGAAAAAATTTCAACTGGAATTTTAGCCATTTTTTGACGTGAAATTGTAAACATGTGGACATGGATTTTGAAAATTCTAGAGAGAATTTTAAAAGCTTCAACAGAATTTCAACAATTTTGAGAGGGATTTGAAAAGTTTCAATGGGAATGGGAAGAATTGGGACAAAAATTGGAAAATTTTTAAGGGACTTTGAAAAAATTTCAACTGGAATTTTAGCCATTTTGTTACGTGAAATTGTAAACATGTGGCCATGGATTATGAAAATTCTAGAGAGAATTTTAAAAGCTTTAACAGAATTTCAACAATTTTGAGAGGGATTTGAAAAGTTTCAATGGGAATGGGAAGAATTGGGACAAAAATTGGAAAATTTTTAAGGGACTTTGAAAAAATGTCAACTGGAATTTTAGCCATTTTTTGACGTGAAATTGTAAACATGTGGTCATGGATTTTGAAAATTCTAGAGAGAATTTTAAAAGCTTCAACAGAATTTCAACAATTTTGAGAGGGATTTGAAAAGTTTCAATGGGAATGGGAAGAATTGGGACAAAAATTGGAAAATTTTTAAGGGACTTTGAAAAAATTTCAACTGGAATTTTAGCAATTTTTTTATGTGAAATTGTAAACATGTGGACATGGATTTTGAAAATTCTAGAGAGAATTTTAAAAGCTTCAACAGAATTTCAACAATTTTGAGAGGGATTTGAAAAGTTTCAATGGGAATGGGAAGAATTGGGACAAAAATTGGAAAATTTTTAAGGGACTTTGAAAAAATTTCAACTGGAATTTTAGCCATTTTTTTATGTGAAATTGTAAACATGTGGACATGGATTTTGAAAATTCTAGAGAGAATTTTAAAAGCTTCAACAGAATTTCAACAATTTTGAGAGGGATTTGAAAAGTTTCAATGGGAATGGGAAGAATTGGGACAAAAATTGGAAAATTTTTAAGGGACTTTGAAAAAATTTCAACTGGAATTTTAGCCATTTTTTGACGTGAAATTGTAAACATGTGGACATGGATTATGAAAATTCTAGAGAGAATTTTAAAAGCTTCAACAGAATTTCAACAATTTTGAGAGGGATTTGAAAAGTTTCAATGGGAATGGGAAGAATTGGGACAAAAATTGGAAAATTTTTAAGGGACTTTGAAAAAATTTCAACTGGAATTTTAGCCATTTTGTTACGTGAAATTGTAAACATGTGGCCATGGATTTTGAAAATTCTAGAGAGAATTTTAAAAGCTTCAACAGAATTTCAACACTTATGAGAGGGATTTGAAAAGTTTCAATGGGAATGGGAAGAATTGGGACAAAAATTGGAAAATTTTTAAGGGACTTTGAAAAAATTTCAACTGGAATTTTAGCCATTTTTTTATGTGAAATTGTAAACATGTGGACATGGATTTTGAAAATTCTAGAGAGAATTTTAAAAGCTTCAAGAGAATTTCAACAATTATGAGAGGGATTTGAAAAGTTTCAGTGGGAATGGGAAGAATTGGGACAAAAATTGGAAAATTTTTAAGGGACTTTGAAAAAATTTCAACTGGAATTTTAGCCATTTTTTGACGTGAAATTGTAAACATGTGGCCATGGATTTTGAAAATTCTAGAGAGAATTTTAAAAGCTTCAAGAGAATTTCAACAATTTGGAGAGGGATTTGAAAAGTTTCAATGGGAATGGGAAGAATTGGGACAAAAATTGGAAAATTTTTAAGGGACTTTGAAAAAATTTCAACTGGAATTTTAGCCATTTTTTTATGTGAAATTGTAAACATGTGGACATGGATTTTGAAAATTCTAGAGAGAATTTTAAAAGCTTCAAGAGAATTTCAACAATTTTGAGAGGGATTTGAAAAGTTTCAATGGGAATGGGAAGAATTGGAACAAAAATTGGAAAATTTTTAAGGGACTTTGAAAAAATTTCAACTGGAATTTTAGCCATTTTGTTACGTGAAATTGTAAACATGTGGACATGGATTTTGAAAATTCTAGAGAGAATTTTAAAAGCTTCAACAGAATTTCAACAATTTTGAGAGGGATTTGAAAAGTTTCAATGGGAATGGGAAGAATTGGGACAAAAATTGGAAAATTTTTAAGGGACTTTGAAAAAATTTCAACTGGAATTTTAGCCATTTTTTGACGTGAAATTGTAAACATGTGGACATGGATTATGAAAATTCTAGAGAGAATTTTAAAAGCTTCAACAGAATTTCAACAATTTTGAGAGGGATTTGAAAAGTTTCAATGGGAATGGGAAGAATTGGGACAAAAATTGGAAAATTTTTAAGGGACTTTGAAAAAATTTCAACTGGAATTTTAGCCATTTTTTGACGTGAAATTGTAAACATGTGGCCATGGATTTTGAAAATTCTAGAGAGAATTTTAAAAGCTTCAACAGAATTTCAACAATTTTGAGAGGGATTTGAAAAGTTTCAATGGGAATGGGAAGAATTGGAACAAAAATTGGAAAATTTTTAAGGAACTTTGAAAAAATTTCAACTGGAATTTTAGCCATTTTTTGACGTGAAATTGTAAACATGTGGACATGGATTTTGAAAATTCTAGAGAGAATTTTAAAAGCTTCAACAGAATTTCAACAATTTTGAGAGGGATTTGAAAAGTTTCAATGGGAATGGGAAGAATTGGGACAAAAATTGGAAAATTTTTAAGGGACTTTGAAAAAATTTCAACTGGAATTTTAGCCATTTTTTGACGTGAAATTGTAAACATGTGGACATGGATTATGAAAATTCTAGAGAGAATTTTAAAAGCTTCAACAGAATTTCAACAATTTGGAGAGGGATTTGAAAAGTTTCAATGGGAATGGGAAGAATTGGGACAAAAATTGGAAAATTTTTAAGGGACTTTGAAAAAATTTCAACTGGAATTTTAGCCATTTTGTTACGTGAAATTGTAAACATGTGGCCATGGATTTTGAAAATTCTAGAGAGAATTTTAAAAGCTTCAACAGAATTTCAACACTTATGAGAGGGATTTGAAAAGTTTCAATGGGAATGGGAAGAATTGGGACAAAAATTGGAAAATTTTTAAGGGACTTTGAAAAAATTTCAACTGGAATTTTAGCCATTTTTTTATGTGAAATTGTAAACATGTGGCCATGGATTTTGAAAATTCTAGAGAGAATTTTAAAAGCTTCAAGAGAATTTCAACAATTTTGAGAGGGATTTGAAAAGTTTCAATGGGAATGAGAAGAATTGGGACAAAAATTGGAAAATTTTTAAGGGACTTTGAAAAAATTTCAACTGGAATTTTAGCCATTTTTTTACGTGAAATTGTAAACATGTGGACATGGATTTTGAAAATTCTAGAGAGAATTTTAAAAGCTTCAACAGAATTTCAACAATTTTGAGAGGGATTTGAAAAGTTTCAATGGGAATGGGAAGAATTGGGACAAAAATTGGAAAATTTTTAAGGGACTTTGAAAAAATTTCAACTGGAATTTTAGCCATTTTTTGACGTGAAATTGTAAACATGTGGCCATGGATTTTGAAAATTCTAGAGAGAATTTTAAAAGCTTCAACAGAATTTCAACAATTTTGAGAGGGATTTGAAAAGTTTCAATGGGAATGGGAAGAATTGGAACAAAAATTGGAAAATTTTTAAGGAACTTTGAAAAAATTTCAACTGGAATTTTAGCCATTTTTTGACGTGAAATTGTAAACATGTGGACATGGATTTTGAAAATTCTAGAGAGAATTTTAAAAGCTTCAACAGAATTTCAACAATTTTGAGAGGGATTTGAAAAGTTTCAATGGGAATGGGAAGAATTGGAACAAAAATTGGAAAATTTTTAAGGAACTTTGAAAAAATTTCAACTGGAATTTTAGCCATTTTTTGACGTGAAATTGTAAACATGTGGACATGGATTTTGAAAATTCTAGAGAGAATTTTAAAAGCTTCAACAGAATTTCAACAATTTTGAGAGGGATTTGAAAAGTTTCAATGGGAATGGGAAGAATTGGGACAAAAATTGGAAAATTTTTAAGGGACTTTGAAAAAATTTCAACTGGAATTTTAGCCATTTTTTGACGTGAAATTGTAAACATGTGGACATGGATTTTGAAAATTCTAGAGAGAATTTTAAAAGCTTCAACAGAATTTCAACAATTTTGAGAGGGATTTGAAAAGTTTCAATGGGAATGGGAAGAATTGGAACAAAAATTGGAAAATTTTTAAGGGACTTTGAAACAATTTCAACTGGAATTTTAGCCATTTTTTTATGTGAAATTGTAAACATGTGGACATGGATTTTGAAAATTCTAGAGAGAATTTTAAAAGCTTCAACAGAATTTCAACAATTTTGAGAGGGATTTGAAAAGTTTCAATGGGAATGGGAAGAATTGGGACAAAAATTGGAAAATTTTTAAGGGACTTTGAAAAAATTTCAACTGGAATTTTAGCCATTTTTTGACGTGAAATTGTAAACATGTGGACATGGATTTTGAAAATTCTAGAGAGAATTTTAAAAGCTTCAACAGAATTTCAACAATTTTGAGAGGGATTTGAAAAGTTTCAATGGGAATGGGAAGAACTGGGACAAAAATTGGAAAATTTTTAAGGAACTTTGAAAAAATTTAACTGGAATTTTAGCCATTTTGTTACGTGAAATTGTAAACATGTGGACATGGATTTTGAAAATTCTAGAGAGAATTTTAAAAGCTTCAAGAGAATTTCAACAATTTTGAGAGGGATTTGAAAAGTTTCAATGGGAATGGGAAGAATTGGGACAAAAATCGGAAAATTTTTAAGGGACTTTGAAAAAATTTCAACTGGAATTTTAGCCATTTTTTGACGTGAAATTGTAAACATGTGGACATGGATTTTGAAAATTCTAAAGAGAATTTTAAAAGCTTCAACAGAATTTCAACAATTTTGAGAGGGATTTGAAAAGTTTCAATGGGAATGGGAAGAATTGGGACAAAAACTGGAAAATTTTTAAGGGACTTTGAAAAAATTTCAACTGGAATTTTAGCCATTTTTTGACGTGAAATTGTAAACATGTGGACATGGATTTTGAAAATTCTAGAGAGAATGTTAAAAGCTTCAACAGAATTTCAACAATTTTGAGAGGGATTTGAAAAGTTTCAATGGGAATGGGAAGAATTGGGACAAAAATTGGAAAATTTTTAAGGGACTTTGAAAAAATTTCAACTGGAATTTTAGCAATTTTTTGACGTGAAATTGTAAACATGTGGACATGGATTTTGAAAATTCTAGAGAGAATTTTAAAAGCTTCAACAGAATTTCAACAATTTTGAGAGGGATTTGAAAAGTTTCAATGGGAATGGGAAGAATTGGGACAAAAATTGGAAAATTTTTAAGGGACTTTGAAAAAATTTCAACTGGAATTTTAGCCATTTTTTTACGTGAAATTGTAAACATGTGGACATGGATTTTGAAAATTCTAGAGAGAATTTTAAAAGCTTCAACAGAATTTCAACAATTTTGAGAGGGATTTGAAAAGTTTCAATGGGAATGGGAAGAATTGGGACAAAAATTGGAAAATTTTTAAGGGACTTTGAAAAAATTTCAACTGGAATTTTAGCCATTTTTTGACGTGAAATTGTAAACATGTGGCCATGGATTTTGAAAATTCTAGAGAGAATTTTAAAAGCTTCAACAGAATTTCAACAATTTGGAGAGGGATTTGAAAAGTTTCAATGGGAATGGGAAGAATTGGGACAAAAATTGGAAAATTTTTAAGGGACTTTGAAAAAATTTCAACTGGAATTTTAGCCATTTTTTTACGTGAAATTGTAAACATGTGGACATGGATTTTGAAAATTCTAGAGAGAATTTTAAAAGCTTCAACAGAATTTCAACAATTTTGAGAGGGATTTGAAAAGTTTCAATGGGAATGGGAAGAGTTGGAACAAAAATTGGAAAATTTTTAAGGGACTTGGAAAAAATTTCAACTGGAATTTTAGCCATTTTTTTTACGTGAAATTGTAAACATGTGGACATGGATTTTGAAAATTCTAGAGAGAATTTTAAAAGCTTCAAGAGAATTTCAACAATTTTGAGAGGGATTTGAAAAGTTTCAATGGGAATGGGAAGAATTGGGACAAAAATTGGAAAATTTTTAAGGGACTTTGAAAAAATTTCAACTGGAATTTTAGCCATTTTTTGACGTGAAATTGTAAACATGTGGCCATAGATTTTGAAAATTCTAGAGAGAATTTTAAAAGCTTCAACAGAATTTCAACAATTTTGAGAGGGATTTGAAAAGTTTCAATGGGAATGGGAAGAATTGGAACAAAAATTGGAAAATTTTTAAGGAACTTTGAAAAAATTTCAACTGGAATTTTAGCCATTTTTTTACGTGAAATTGTAAACATGTGGCCATGGATTTTGAAAATTCTAGAGAGAATTTTAAAAGCTTCAACAGAATTTCAACAATTTTGAGAGGGATTTGAAAAGTTTCAATGGGAATGGGAAGAATTGGGACAAAAATTGGAAAATTTTTAAGGGACTTTGAAAAAATTTCAACTGGAATTTTAGCCATTTTTTTATGTGAAATTGTAAACATGTGGCCATGGATTTTGAAAATTCTAGAGAGAATTTTAAAAGCTTCAACAGAATTTCAACAATTTGGAGAGGGATTTGAAAAGTTTCAATGGGAATGGGAAGAATTGGGACAAAAATTGGAAAATTTTTAAGGGACTTTGAAAAAATTTCAACTGGAATTTTAGCCATTTTTTTATGTGAAATTGTAAACATGTGGACATGGATTTTGAAAATTCTAGAGAGAATTTTAAAAGCTTCAACAGAATTTCAACAATTTTGAGAGGGATTTGAAAAGTTTCAATGGGAATGGGAAGAATTGGAACAAAAATTGGAAAATTTTTAAGGGACTTTGAAAAAATTTCAACTGGAATTTTAGCCATTTTTTTACGTGAAATTGTAAACATGTGGACATGGATTTTGAAAATTCTAGAGAGAATTTTAAAAGCTTCAAGAGAATTTCAACAATTTTGAGAGGGATTTGAAAAGTTTCAATGGGAATGGGAAGAATTGGGACAAAAATTGGAAAATTTTTCAGGGACTTTGAAAAAATTTCAACTGGAATTTTAGCCATTTTTTGACGTGAAATTGTAAACATGTGGACATGGATTTTGAAAATTCTAGAGAGAATTTTAAAAGCTTCAACAGAATTTCAACAATTTTGAGAGGGATTTGAAAAGTTTCAATGGGAATGGGAAGAATTGGGACAAAAATTGGAAAATTTTTAAGGGACTTTGAAAAAATTTCAACTGGAATTTTAGCCATTTTTTGACGTGAAATTGTAAACATGTGGCCATGGATTTTGAAAATTCTAGAGAGAATTTTAAAAGCTTCAACAGAATTTCAACAATTTTGAGAGGGATTTGAAAAGTTTCAATGGGAATGGGAAGAATTGGAACAAAAATTGGAAAATTTTTTAAGGAACTTTGAAAAAATTTCAACTGGAATTTTAGCCATTTTTTTACGTGAAATTGTAAACATGTGGCCATGGATTTTGAAAATTCTAGAGAGAATTTTAAAAGCTTCAACAGAATTTCAACAATTTTGAGAGGGATTTGAAAAGTTTCAATGGGAATGGGAAGAATTGGAACAAAAATTGGAAAATTTTTAAGGGACTTTGAAAAAATTTCAACTGGAATTTTAGCCATTTTTTTACGTGAAATTGTAAACATGTGGACATGGATTTTGAAAATTCTAGAGAGAATTTTAAAAGCTTCAACAGAATTTCAACAATTTTGAGAGGGATTTGAAAAGTTTCAATGGGAATGGGAAGAATTGGGACAAAAATTGGAAAATTTTTAAGGGACTTTGAAAAAATTTCAACTGGAATTTTAGCCATTTTTTGACGTGAAATTGTAAACATGTGGCCATGGATTTTGAAAATTCTAGAGAGAATTTTAAAAGCTTCAACAGAATTTCAACAATTTTGAGAGGGATTTGAAAAGTTTCAATGGGAATGGGAAGAATTGGGACAAAAATTGGAAAATTTTTAAGGGACTTTGAAAAAATTTCAACTGGAATTTTAGCCATTTTTTGACGTGAAATTGTAAACATGTGGCCATGGATTTTGAAAATTCTAGAGAGAATTTTAAAAGCTTCAACAGAATTTCAACAATTTTGAGAGGGATTTGAAAAGTTTCAATGGGAATGGGAAGAATTGGAACAAAAATTGGAAAATTTTTAAGGAACTTTGAAAAAATTTCAACTGGAATTTTAGCCATTTTTTGACGTGAAATTGTAAACATGTGGACATGGATTTTGAAAATTCTAGAGAGAATTTTAAAAGCTTCAACAGAATTTCAACAATTTTGAGAGGGATTTGAAAAGTTTCAATGGGAATGGGAAGAATTGGGACAAAAATTGGAAAATTTTTAAGGGACTTTGAAAACATTTCAACTGGAATTTTAGCCATTTTGTTACGTGAAATTGTAAACATGTGGACATGGATTTTGAAAATTCTAGAGAGAATTTTAAAAGCTTCAACAGAATTTCAACAATTTTGAGAGGGATTTGAAAAGTTTCAATGGGAATGGGAAGAATTGGGACAAAAATTGGAAAATTTTTAAGGGACTTTGAAAAAATTTCAACTGGAATTTTAGCAATTTTTTTATGTGAAATTGTAAACATGTGGCCATGGATTTTGAAAATTCTAGAGAGAATTTTAAAAGCTTCAAGAGAATTTCAACAATTTTGAGAGGGATTTGAAAAGTTTCAATGGGAATGGGAAGAATTGGGACAAAAATTGGAAAATTTTTAAGGGACTTTGAAAAAATTTCAACTGGAATTTTAGCCATTTTTTTATGTGAAATTGTAAACATGTGGCCATGGATTTTGAAAATTCTAGAGAGAATTTTAAAAGCTTCAACAGAATTTCAACAATTTGGAGAGGGATTTGAAAAGTTTCAATGGGAATGGGAAGAATTGGGACAAAAATTGGAAAATTTTTAAGGGACTTTGAAAAAATTTCAACTGGAATTTTAGCCATTTTTTTATGTGAAATTGTAAACATGTGGACATGGATTTTGAAAATTCTAGAGAGAATTTTAAAAGCTTCAACAGAATTTCAACAATTTTGAGAGGGATTTGAAAAGTTTCAATGGGAATGGGAAGAATTGGAACAAAAATTGGAAAATTTTTAAGGGACTTTGAAAAAATTTCAACTGGAATTTTAGCCATTTTTTGACGTGAAATTGTAAACATGTGGACATGGATTTTGAAAATTCTAGAGAGAATTTTAAAAGCTTCAACAGAATTTCAACAATTTTGAGAGGGATTTGAAAAGTTTCAATGGGAATGGGAAGAATTGGGACAAAAATTGGAAAATTTTTAAGGGACTTTGAAAAAATTTCAACTGGAATTTTAGCCATTTTTTGACGTGAAATTGTAAACATGTGGACATGGATTTTGAAAATTCTAGAGAGAATTTTAAAAGCTTCAACAGAATTTCAACAATTTTGAGAGGGATTTGAAAAGTTTCAATGGGAATGGGAAGAATTGGGACAAAAATTGGAAAATTTTTAAGGGACTTTGAAAAAATTTCAACTGGAATTTTAGCCATTTTTTGACGTGAAATTGTAAACATGTGGCCATGGATTTTGAAAATTCTAGAGAGAATTTTAAAAGCTTCAACAGAATTTCAACAATTTGGAGAGGGATTTGAAAAGTTTCAATGGGAATGGGAAGAATTGGAACAAAAATTGGAAAATTTTTAAGGGACTTTGAAAAAATTTCAACTGGAATTTTAGCCATTTTTTTACGTGAAATTGTAAACATGTGGACATGGATTTTGAAAATTCTAGAGAGAATTTTAAAAGCTTCAACAGAATTTCAACAATTTTGAGAGGGATTTGAAAAGTTTCAATGGGAATGGGAAGAATTGGGACAAAAATTGGAAAATTTTTAAGGGACTTTGAAAAAATTTCAACTGGAATTTTAGCCATTTTTTGACGTGAAATTGTAAACATGTGGCCATGGATTTTGAAAATTCTAGAGAGAATTTTAAAAGCTTCAACAGAATTTCAACAATTTTGAGAGGGATTTGAAAAGTTTCAATGGGAATGGGAAGAATTGGGACAAAAATTGGAAAATTTTTAAGGGACTTTGAAAAAATTTCAACTGGAATTTTAGCCATTTTTTGACGTGAAATTGTAAACATGTGGCCATGGATTTTGAAAATTCTAGAGAGAATTTTAAAAGCTTCAACAGAATTTCAACAATTTTGAGAGGGATTTGAAAAGTTTCAATGGGAATGGGAAGAATTGGAACAAAAATTGGAAAATTTTTAAGGAACTTTGAAAAAATTTCAACTGGAATTTTAGCCATTTTTTGACGTGAAATTGTAAACATGTGGACATGGATTTTGAAAATTCTAGAGAGAATTTTAAAAGCTTCAACAGAATTTCAACAATTTTGAGAGGGATTTGAAAAGTTTCAATGGGAATGGGAAGAATTGGGACAAAAATTGGAAAATTTTTAAGGGACTTTGAAAACATTTCAACTGGAATTTTAGCCATTTTGTTACGTGAAATTGTAAACATGTGGACATGGATTTTGAAAATTCTAGAGAGAATTTTAAAAGCTTCAACAGAATTTCAACAATTTTGAGAGGGATTTGAAAAGTTTCAATGGGAATGGGAAGAATTGGGACAAAAATCGGAAAATTTTTAAGGGACTTTGAAAAAATTTCAACTGGAATTTTAGCAATTTTTTTATGTGAAATTGTAAACATGTGGCCATGGATTTTGAAAATTCTAGAGAGAATTTTAAAAGCTTCAACAGAATTTCAACAATTTTGAGAGGGATTTGAAAAGTTTCAATGGGAATGGGAAGAATTAGGACAAAAATTGGAAAATTTTTAAGGGACTTTGAAAAAATTTCAACTGGAATTTTAGCCATTTTTTGACGTGAAATTGTAAACATGTGGACATGGATTTTGAAAATTCTAGAGAGAATTTTAAAAGCTTCAACAGAATTTCAACAATTTTGAGAGGGATTTGAAAAGTTTCAATGGGAATGGGAAGAATTGGGACAAAAATTGGAAAATTTTTAAGGGACTTTGAAAAAATTTCAACTGGAATTTTAGCCATTTTTTGACGTGAAATTGTAAACATGTGGACATGGATTTTGAAAATTCTAGAGAGAATTTTAAAAGCTTCAACAGAATTTCAACAATTTTGAGAGGGATTTGAAAAGTTTCAATGGGAATGGGAAGAATTGGGACAAAAATTGGAAAATTTTTAAGGGACTTTGAAAAAATTTCAACTGGAATTTTAGCCATTTTTTGACGTGAAATTGTAAACATGTGGACATGGATTTTGAAAATTCTAGAGAGAATTTTAAAAGCTTCAACAGAATTTCAACAATTTTGAGAGGGATTTGAAAAGTTTCAATGGGAATGGGAAGAATTGGGACAAAAATTGGAAAATTTTTAAGGGACTTTGAAAAATTTCAACTGGAATTTTAGCCATTTTTTGACGTGAAATTGTAAACATGTGGACATGGATTTTGAAAATTCTAGAGAGAATTTTAAAAGCTTCAAGAGAATTTCAACAATTTTGAGAGGGATTTGAAAAGTTTCAATGGGAATGGGAAGAACTGGGACAAAAATTGGAAAATTTTTCAGGGACTTTGAAAAAATTTCAACTGGAATTTTAGCCATTTTTTGACGTGAAATTGTAAACATGTGGCCATGGATTTTGAAAATTCTAGAGAGAATTTTAAAAGCTTCAACAGAATTTCAACAATTTTGAGAGGGATTTGAAAAGTTTCAATGGGAATGGGAAGAATTGGGACAAAAATTGGAAAATTTTTAAGGGACTTTGAAAAAATTTCAACTGGAATTTTAGCCATTTTTTGACGTGAAATTGTAAACATGTGGCCATGGATTTTGAAAATTCTAGAGAGAATTTTAAAAGCTTCAACAGAATTTCAACAATTTTGAGAGGGATTTGAAAAGTTTCAATGGGAATGGGAAGAATTGGGACAAAAATTGGAAAATTTTTAAGGGACTTTGAAAAAATTTCAACTGGAATTTTAGCCATTTTTTATGTGAAATTGTAAACATGTGGACATGGATTTTGAAAATTCTAGAGAGAATTTTAAAAGCTTCAAGAGAATTTCAACAATTTTGAGAGGGATTTGAAAAGTTTCAATGGGAATGGGAAGAATTGGAACAAAAATTGGAAAATTTTTAAGGAACTTTGAAAAAATTTCAACTGGAATTTTAGCCATTTTTTTACGTGAAATTGTAAACATGTGGACATGGATTTTGAAAATTCTAGAGAGAATTTTAAAAGCTTCAACAGAATTTCAACAATTTTGAAAGGGATTTGAAAAGTTTCAATGGGAATAGGAAGAATTGGGACAAAAATTGGAAAATTTTTAAGGGACTTTGAAAAAATTTCAACTGGAATTTTAGCCATTTTTTGACGTGAAATTGTAAACATGTGGACATGGATTTTGAAAATTCTAGAGAGAATTTTAAAAGCTTCAACAGATTTTCAACAATTTTGAGAGGGATTTGAAAAGTTTCAATGGGAATGGGAAGAATTGGGACAAAAATTGGAAAATTTTTAAGGGACTTTGAAAAAATTTCAACTGGAATTTTAGCCATTTTGTTACGTGAAATTGTAAACATGTGGACATGGATTTTGAAAATTCTAGAGAGAATTTTAAAAGCTTCAAGAGAATTTCAACAATTTTGAGAGGGATTTGAAAAGCTTCAATGGGAATGGGAAGAATTGGGACAAAAATCGGAAAATTTTTAAGGGACTTTGTAAAAATTTCAACTGGAATTTTAGCCATTTTGTTACGTGAAATTGTAAACATGTGGCCATGGATTTTGAAAATTCTAGAGAGAATTTTAAAAGCTTCAACAGAATTTCAACAATTTTGAGAGGGATTTGAAAAGTTTCAATGGGAATGGGAAGAATTGGGACAAAAATTGGAAAATTTTTAAGGGACTTTGAAAAAATTTCAACTGGAATTTTAGCCATTTTGTTACGTGAAATTGTAAACATGTGGCCATGGATTTTGAAAATTCTAGAGAGAATTTTAAAAGCTTCAACAGAATTTCAACAATTTTGAGAGGGATTTGAAAAGTTTCAATGGGAATGGGAAGAATTGGAACAAAAATTGGAAAATTTTTAAGGAACTTTGAAAAAATTTCAACTGGAATTTTAGCCATTTTTTGACGTGAAATTGTAAACATGTGGACATGGATTTTGAAAATTCTAGAGAGAATTTTAAAAGCTTCAACAGAATTTCAACAATTTTGAGAGGGATTTGAAAAGTTTCAATGGGAATGGGAAGAATTGGGACAAAAATTGGAAAATTTTTAAGGGACTTTGAAAACATTTCAACTGGAATTTTAGCCATTTTTTGACGTGAAATTGTAAACATGTGGACATGGATTTTGAAAATTCTAGAGAGAATTTTAAAAGCTTCAACAGAATTTCAACAATTTTTGAGAGGGATTTGAAAAGTTTCAATGGGAATGGGAAGAATTGGGACAAAAATTGGAAAATTTTTAAGGGACTTTGAAAAAATTTCAACTGGAATTTTAGCCATTTTTTGACGTGAAATTGTAAACATGTGGCCATGGATTTTGAAAATTCTAGAGAGAATTTTAAAAGCTTCAACAGAATTTCAACAATTTTGAGAGGGATTTGAAAAGTTTCAATGGGAATGGGAAGAATTGGGACAAAAATTGGAAAATTTTTCAGGGACTTTGAAAAAATTTCAACTGGAATTTTAGCCATTTTTTGACGTGAAATTGTAAACATGTGGACATGGATTTTGAAAATTCTAGAGAGAATTTTAAAAGCTTCAACAGAATTTCTATAATTTTGAGAGGGATTTGAAAAGTTTCAATGGGAATGGGAAGAATTGGGACAAAAATTGGAAAATTTTTAAGGGACTTTGAAAAAATTTCAACTGGAATTTTAGCAATTTTTTTATGTGAAATTGTAAACATGTGGACATGGATTTTGAAAATTCTAGAGAGAATTTTAAAAGCTTCAACAGAATTTCAACAATTTGGAGAGGGATTTGAAAAGTTTCAATGGGAATGGGAAGAATTGGGACAGAAATTGGAAAATTTTTAAGGGACTTTGAAAAAATTTCAACTGGAATTTTAGCCATTTTTTGACGTGAAATTGTAAACATGTGGACATGGATTTTGAAAATTCTAGAGAGAATTTTAAAAGCTTCAACAGAATTTCAACAATTTTGAGAGGGATTTGAAAAGTTTCAATGGGAATGGGAAGAATTGGGACAAAAATTGGAAAATTTTTCAGGGACTTTGAAAAAATTTCAACTGGAATTTTAGCCATTTTGTTACGTGAAATTGTAAACATGTGGACATGGATTTTGAAAATTCTAGAGAGAATTTTAAAAGCTTCAAGAGAATTTCAACAATTTTGAGAGGGATTTGAAAAGTTTCAATGGGAATGGGAAGACTTGGGACAAAAATTGGAAAATTTTTAAGGGACTTTGAAAAAATTTCAACTGGAATTTTAGCAATTTTTTAATGTGAAATTGTGAACATGTGGACATGGATTTGAAAATTCTAGAGAGAATTTTAAAAGCTTCAACAGAATTTCAACAATTTTGAGAGGGATTTGAAAAGTTTCAATGGGAATGGGAAGAATTGGGACAAAAATTGGAAAATTTTTAAGGGACTTTGAAAAAATTTCAACTGGAATTTTAGCCATTTTGTTACGTGAAATTGTAAACATGTGGACATGGATTTTGAAAATTCTAGAGAGAATTTTAAAAGCTTCAACAGAATTTCAACAATTTTGAGAGGGATTTGAAAAGTTTCAATGGGAATGGGAAGAATTGGGACAAAAATTGGAAAATTTTTAAGGGACTTTGAAAAAATTTCAACTGGAATTTTAGCCATTTTTTGACATGAAATTGTAAACATGTGGCCATGGATTTTGAAAATTCTAGAGAGAATTTTAAAAGCTTCAACAGAATTTCAACAATTTTGAAAAGGATTTGAAAAGTTTCAATGGGAATGGGAAGAACTGGGACAAAAATTGGAAAATTTTTCAGGGACTTTGAAAAAATTTCAACTGGAATTTTAGCAATTTTTTTATGTGAAATTGTAAACATGTGGACATGGATTTTGAAAATTCTAGAGAGAATTTTAAAAGCTTCAACAGAATTTCAACAATTTGGAGAGGGATTTGAAAAGTTTCAATGGGAATGGGAAGAATTGGGACAGAAATTGGAAAATTTTTCAGGGACTTTGAAAAAATTTCAACTGGAATTTTAGCAATTTTTTGACGTGAAATTGTAAACATGTGGACATGGATTTTGAAAATTCTAGAGAGAATTTTAAAAGCTTCAACAGAATTTCAACAATTTTGAGAGGGATTTGAAAAGTTTCAATGGGAATGGGAAGAATTGGGACAAAAATTGGAAAATTTTTAAGGGACTTTGAAAAAATTTCAACTGGAATTTTAGCCATTTTTTGACGTGAAATTGTAAACATGTGGACATGGATTTTGAAAATTCTAGAGAGAATTTTAAAAGCTTCAACAGAATTTCAACAATTTTGAGAGGGATTTGAAAAGTTTCAATGGGAATGGGAAGAATTGGGACAAAAATTGGAAAATTTTTAAGGGACTTTGAAAAAATTTCAACTGGAATTTTAGCAATTTTTTGACGTGAAATTGTAAACATGTGGACATGGATTTTGAAAATTCTAGAGAGAATTTTAAAAGCTTCAACAGAATTTCAACAATTTTGAGAGGGATTTGAAAAGTTTCAATGGGAATGGGAAGAATTGGGACAAAAATTGGAAAATTTTTCAGGGACTTTGAAAAAATTTCAACTGGAATTTTAGCCATTTTTTTATGTGAAATTGTGAACATGTGGACATGGATTTTGAAAATTCTAGAGAGAATTTTAAAAGCTTCAACAGAATTTCTACAATTTTGAGAGGGATTTGAAAAGTTTCAATGGGAATGGGAAGAATTGGGACAAAAATTGGAAAATTTTTAAGGGACTTTGAAAAAATTTCAACTGGAATTTTAGCAATTTTTTGACGTGAAATTGTAAACATGTGGACATGGATTTTGAAAATTCTAGAGAGAATTTTAAAAGCTTCAACAGAATTTCAACAATTTTGAGAGGGATTTGAAAAGTTTCAATGGGAATGGGAAGAATTGGGACAAAAATTGGAAAATTTTTAAGGGACTTTGAAAAAATTTCAACTGGAATTTTAGCCATTTTTTGACGTGAAATTGTAAACATGTGGCCATGGATTTTGAAAATTCTAGAGAGAATTTTAAAAGCTTCAACAGAATTTCAACAATTTTGAGAGGGATTTGAAAAGTTTCAATGGGAATGGGAAGAATTGGGACAAAAATTGGAAAATTTTTAAGGGACTTTGAAAAAATTTCAACTGGAATTTTAGCCATTTTTTTATGTGAAATTGTAAACATGTGGACATGGATTTTGAAAATTCTAGAGAGAATTTTAAAAGCTTCAACAGAATTTCAACAATTTTGAGAGGGATTTGAAAAGTTTCAATGGGAATGGGAAGAATTGGGACAAAAATTGGAAAATTTTTAAGGGACTTTGAAAAAATTTCAACTGGAATTTTAGCAATTTTTTGACGTGAAATTGTAAACATGTGGACATGGATTTTGAAAATTCTAGAGAGAATTTTAAAAGCTTCAAGAGAATTTCAACAATTTTGAGAGGGATTTGAAAAGTTTCAATGGGAATGGGAAGAATTGGGACAAAAATCGGAAAATTTTTAAGGGACTTTGAAAAAATTTCAACTGGAATTTTAGCCATTTTTTGACGTGAAATTGTAAACATGTGGCCATGGATTTTGAAAATTCTAGAGAGAATTTTAAAAGCTTCAACAGAATTTCAACAATTTTGAGAGGGATTTGAAAAGTTTCAATGGGAATGGGAAGAATTGGGACAAAAATTGGAAAATTTTTAAGGGACTTTGAAAAAATTTCAACTGGAATTTTAGCCATTTTGTTACGTGAAATTGTAAACATGTGGACATGGATTTTGAAAATTCTAGAGAGAATTTTAAAAGCTTCAACAGAATTTCAACAATTTTGAGAGGGATTTGAAAAGTTTCAATGGGAATGGGAAGAATTGGGACAAAAATTGGAAATTTTTAAGGGACTTTGAAAAAATTTCAACTGGAATTTTAGCAATTTTTTGACGTGAAATTGTAAACATGTGGACATGGATTTTGAAAATTCTAGAGAGAATTTTAAAAGCTTCAACAGAATTTCAACAATTTTGAGAGGGATTTGAAAAGTTTCAATGGGAATGGGAAGAATTGGGACAAAAATTGGAAAATTTTTAAGGGACTTTGAAAAATTTCAACTGGAATTTTAGCCATTTTTTGACGTGAAATTGTAAACATGTGGCCATGGATTTTGAAAATTCTAGAGAGAATTTTAAAAGCTTCAACAGAATTTCAACAATTTTGAGAGGGATTTGAAAAGTTTCAATGGGAATGGGAAGAATTGGGACAAAAATTGGAAAATTTTTAAGGGACTTTGAAAAAATTTCAACTGGAATTTTAGCAATTTTTTGACGTGAAATTGTAAACATGTGGCCATGGATTTTGAAAATTCTAGAGAGAATTTTAAAAGCTTCAACAGAATTTCAACAATTTTGAGAGGGATTTGAAAAGTTTCAATGGGAATGGGAAGAATTGGGACAAAAATTGGAAAATTTTTAAGGGACTTTGAAAAAATTTCAACTGGAATTTTAGCCATTTTTTGACGTGAAATTGTAAACATGTGGCCATGGATTTTGAAAATTCTAGAGAGAATTTTAAAGCTTCAACAGAATTTCAACAATTTTGAGAGGGATTTGAAAAGTTTCAATGGGAATGGGAAGAATTGGGACAAAAATTGGAAAATTTTTAAGGGACTTTGAAAAAATTTCAACTGGAATTTTAGCCATTTTTTTATGTGAAATTGTAAACATGTGGACATGGATTTTGAAAATTCTAGAGAGAATTTTAAAAGCTTCAACAGAATTTCAACAATTTTGAGAGGGATTTGAAAAGTTTCAATGGGAATGGGAAGAATTGGGACAAAAATTGGAAAATTTTTAAGGGACTTTGAAAAAATTTCAACTGGAATTTTAGCAATTTTTTGACGTGAAATTGTAAACATGTGGACATGGATTTTGAAAATTCTAGAGAGAATTTTAAAAGCTTCAAGAGAATTTCAACAATTTTGAGAGGGATTTGAAAAGTTTCAATGGGAATGGGAAGAATTGGGACAAAAATCGGAAAATTTTTAAGGGACTTTGAAAAAATTTCAACTGGAATTTTAGCCATTTTTTGACGTGAAATTGTAAACATGTGGCCATGGATTTTGAAAATTCTAGAGAGAATTTTAAAAGCTTCAACAGAATTTCAACAATTTTGAGAGGGATTTGAAAAGTTTCAATGGGAATGGGAAGAATTGGGACAAAAATTGGAAAATTTTTAAGGGACTTTGAAAAAATTTCAACTGGAATTTTAGCCATTTTGTTACGTGAAATTGTAAACATGTGGACATGGATTTTGAAAATTCTAGAGAGAATTTTAAAAGCTTCAACAGAATTTCAACAATTTTGAGAGGGATTTGAAAAGTTTCAATGGGAATGGGAAGAATTGGGACAAAAATTGGAAAATTTTTAAGGGACTTTGAAAAAATTTCAACTGGAATTTTAGCAATTTTTTGACGTGAAATTGTAAACATGTGGACATGGATTTTGAAAATTCTAGAGAGAATTTTAAAAGCTTCAAGAGAATTTCAACAATTTTGAGAGGGATTTGAAAAGTTTCAATGGGAATGGGAAGAATTGGGACAAAAATCGGAAAATTTTTAAGGGACTTTGAAAAAATTTCAACTGGAATTTTAGCCATTTTTTGACGTGAAATTGTAAACATGTGGACATGGATTTTGAAAATTCTAAAGAGAATTTTAAAAGCTTCAACAGAATTTCAACAATTTTGAGAGGGATTTGAAAAGTTTCAATGGGAATGGGAAGAACTGGGACAAAAATTGGAAAATTTTTCAGGGACTTTGAAAAAATTTCAACTGGAATTTTAGCAATTTTTTTATGTGAAATTGTAAAAATGTGGACATGGATTTTGAAAATTCTAGAGAGAATTTTAAAAGCTTCAACAGAATTTCAACAATTTGGAGAGGGATTTGAAAAGTTTCAATGGGAATGGGAAGAATTGGGACAGAAATTGGAAAATTTTTCAGGGACTTTGAAAAAATTTCAACTGGAATTTTAGCAATTTTTTGACGTGAAATTGTAAACATGTGGACATGGATTTTGAAAATTCTAGAGAGAATTTTAAAAGCTTCAAGAGAATTTCAACAATTTTGAGAGGGATTTGAAAAGTTTCAATGGGAATGGGAAGAATTGGGACAAAAATCGGAAAATTTTTAAGGGACTTTGAAAAAATTTCAACTGGAATTTTAGCCATTTTGTTACGTGAAATTGTAAACATGTGGACATGGATTTTGAAAATTCTAGAGAGAATTTTAAAAGCTTCAACAGAATTTCAACAATTTGGAGAGGGATTTGAAAAGTTTCAATGGGAATGGGAAGAATTGGGACAAAAATTGGAAAATTTTTCAGGGACTTTGAAAAAATTTCAACTGGAATTTTAGCCATTTTTTTACGTGAAATTGTAAACATGTGGACATGGATTTTGAAAATTCTAGAGAGAATTTTAAAAGCTTCAACAGAATTTCAACAATTTTGAGAGGGATTTGAAAAGTTTCAATGGGAATGGGAAGAATTGGGACAAAAATTGGAAAATTTTCAGGGACTTTGAAAAAATTTCAACTGGAATTTTAGCCATTTTGTTACGTGAAATTGTAAACATGTGGACATGGATTTTGAAAATTCTAGAGAGAATTTTAAAAGCTTCAACAGAATTTCAACAATTTTGAGAGGGGTTTGAAAAGTTTCAATGGGAATGGGAAGAATTGGGACAAAAATTGGAAAATTTTTAAGGGACTTTGAAAAAATTTCAACTGGAATTTTAGCCATTTTTTGACATGAAATTGTAAACATGTGGCCATGGATTTTGAAAATTCTAGAGAGAATTTTAAAAGCTTCAACAGAATTTCAACAATTTTGAAAGGGATTTGAAAAGTTTCAATGGGAATGGGAAGAACTGGGACAAAAATTGGAAAATTTTTCAGGGACTTTGAAAAAATTTCAACTGGAATTTTAGCAATTTTTTTATGTGAAATTGTAAACATGTGGACATGGATTTTGAAAATTCTAGAGAGAATTTTAAAAGCTTCAACAGAATTTCAACAATTTGGAGAGGGATTTGAAAAGTTTCAATGGGAATGGGAAGAATTGGGACAGAAATTGGAAAATTTTTCAGGGACTTTGAAAAAATTTCAACTGGAATTTTAGCCATTTTTTGACGTGAAATTGTAAACATGTGGACATGGATTTTGAAAATTCTAGAGAGAATTTTAAAAGCTTCAACAGAATTTCAACAATTTTGAGAGGGATTTGAAAAGTTTCAATGGGAATGGGAAGAATTGGGACAAAAATTGGAAAATTTTTAAGGGACTTTGAAAAAATTTCAACTGGAATTTTAGCAATTTTTTGACGTGAAATTGTAAACATGTGGACATGGATTTTGAAAATTCTAGAGAGAATTTTAAAAGCTTCAAGAGAATTTCAACAATTTTGAGAGGGATTTGAAAAGTTTCAATGGGAATGGGAAGAATTGGGACAAAAATTGGAAAATTTTTCAGGGACTTTGAAAAAATTTCAACTGGAATTTTAGCCATTTTTTTATGTGAAATTGTGAACATGTGGACATGGATTTTGAAAATTCTAGAGAGAATTTTAAAAGCTTCAACAGAATTTCTACAATTTTGAGAGGGATTTGAAAAGTTTCAATGGGAATGGGAAGAATTGGAACAAAAATTGGAAAATTTTTAAGGGACTTTGAAAAATTTCAACTGGAATTTTAGCCATTTTTTGACGTGAAATTGTAAACATGTGGACATGGATTTTGAAAATTCTAGAGAGAATTTTAAAAGCTTCAACAGAATTTCTACAATTTTGAGAGGGATTTGAAAAGTTTCAATGGGAATGGGAAGAATTGGGACAAAAATTGGAAAATTTTTAAGGGACTTTGAAAAAATTTCAACTGGAATTTTAGCAATTTTTTGACGTGAAATTGTAAACATGTGGACATGGATTTTGAAAATTCTAGAGAGAATTTTAAAAGCTTCAACAGAATTTCAACAATTTTGAGAGGGATTTGAAAAGTTTCAATGGGAATGGGAAGAATTGGGACAAAAATTGGAAAATTTTTAAGGGACTTTGAAAAAATTTCAACTGGAATTTTAGCCATTTTTTGACGTGAAATTGTAAACATGTGGCCATGGATTTTGAAAATTCTAGAGAGAATTTTAAAAGCTTCAACAGAATTTCAACAATTTTGAGAGGGATTTGAAAAGTTTCAATGGGAATGGGAAGAATTGGGACAAAAATTGGAAAATTTTTAAGGGACTTTGAAAAAATTTCAACTGGAATTTTAGCCATTTTTTAATGTGAAATTGTAAACATGTGGACATGGATTT
Source organism: Streptopelia decaocto (assembly GCF_964273445.1). Lineage (NCBI taxonomy): Eukaryota > Metazoa > Chordata > Aves > Columbiformes > Columbidae > Streptopelia > Streptopelia decaocto. The sequence continues at coordinate 5,681 of NW_028116611.1, read as the reverse complement.
TGAAAATTCTAGAGAGAATTTTAAAAGCTTCAACAGAATTTCAACAATTTTGAGAGGGATTTGAAAAGTTTCAATGGGAATGGGAAGAATTGGGACAAAATTTGGAAAATTTTTAAGGGACTTTGAAAAAATTTCAACTGGAATTTTAGCAATTTTTTGACGTGAAATTGTAAACATGTGGACATGGATTTTGAAAATTCTAGAGAGAATTTTAAAAGCTTCAACAGAATTTCAACAATATTGAGAGGGATTTGAAAAGTTTCAATGGGAATGGGAAGAATTGGGACAAAAATCGGAAAATTTTTAAGGGACTTTGAAAAAATTTCAACTGGAATTTTAGCCATTTTTTGACGTGAAATTGTAAACATGTGGCCATGGATTTTGAAAATTCTAGAGAGAATTTTAAAAGCTTCAACAGAATTTCAACAATTTTGAGAGGGATTTGAAAAGTTTCAATGGGAATGGGAAGAATTGGGACAAAAATTGGAAAATTTTTAAGGGACTTTGAAAAAATTTCAACTGGAATTTTAGCCATTTTTTGACGTGAAATTGTAAACATGTGGACATGGATTTTGAAAATTCTAGAGAGAATTTTAAAAGCTTCAAGAGAATTTCAACAATTTTGAGAGGGATTTGAAAAGTTTCAATGGGAATGGGAAGAATTGGGACAAAAATTGGAAAATTTTTAAGGGACTTTGAAAAATTTCAACTGGAATTTTAGCAATTTTTTGACGTGAAATTGTAAACATGTGGACATGGATTTTGAAAATTCTAGAGAGAATTTTAAAAGCTTCAAGAGAATTTCAACAATTTTGAGAGGGATTTGAAAAGTTTCAATGGGAATGGGAAGAATTGGGACAAAAATCGGAAAATTTTTAAGGGACTTTGAAAAAATTTCAACTGGAATTTTAGCCATTTTTTGACGTGAAATTGTAAACATGTGGACATGGATTTTGAAAATTCTAAAGAGAATTTTAAAAGCTTCAACAGAATTTCAACAATTTTGAGAGGGATTTGAAAAGTTTCAATGGGAATGGGAAGAACTGGGACAAAAATTGGAAAATTTTTCAGGGACTTTGAAAAAATTTCAACTGGAATTTTAGCAATTTTTTTATGTGAAATTGTAAAAATGTGGACATGGATTTTGAAAATTCTAGAGAGAATTTTAAAAGCTTCAACAGAATTTCAACAATTTGGAGAGGGATTTGAAAAGTTTCAATGGGAATGGGAAGAATTGGGACAGAAATTGGAAAATTTTTCAGGGACTTTGAAAAAATTTCAACTGGAATTTTAGCAATTTTTTGACGTGAAATTGTAAACATGTGGACATGGATTTTGAAAATTCTAGAGAGAATTTTAAAAGCTTCAAGAGAATTTCAACAATTTTGAGAGGGATTTGAAAAGTTTCAATGGGAATGGGAAGAATTGGGACAAAAATTGGAAAATTTTTAAGGGACTTTGAAAAAATTTCAACTGGAATTTTAGCCATTTTTTGACGTGAAATTGTAAACATGTGGACATGGATTTTGAAAATTCTAAAGAGAATTTTAAAAGCTTCAACAGAATTTCAACAATTTGGAGAGGGATTTGAAAAGTTTCAATGGGAATGGGAAGAATTGGGACAGAAATTGGAAAATTTTTCAGGGACTTTGAAAAAATTTCAACTGGAATTTTAGCCATTTTTTGACGTGAAATTGTAAACATGTGGACATGGATTTTGAAAATTCTAGAGAGAATTTTAAAAGCTTCAACAGAATTTCAACAATTTTGAGAGGGATTTGAAAAGTTTCAATGGGAATGGGAAGAATTGGGACAAAAATTGGAAAATTTTTAAGGGACTTTGAAAAAATTTCAACTGGAATTTTAGCCATTTTGTTACGTGAAATTGTAAACATGTGGACATGGATTTTGAAAATTCTAGAGAGAATTTTAAAAGCTTCAACAGAATTTCAACAATTTTGAGAGGGATTTGAAAAGTTTCAATGGGAATGGGAAGAATTGGGACAAAAATTGGAAAATTTTTAAGGGACTTTGAAAAAATTTCAACTGGAATTTTAGCCATTTTTTGACGTGAAATTGTAAACATGTGGACATGGATTTTGAAAATTCTAGAGAGAATTTTAAAAGCTTCAACAGAATTTCAACAATTTTGAGAGGGATTTGAAAAGTTTCAATGGGAATGGGAAGAATTGGGACAAAAATTGGAAAATTTTTCAGGGACTTTGAAAAAATTTCAACTGGAATTTTAGCCATTTTTTGACGTGAAATTGTAAACATGTGGACATGGATTTTGAAAATTCTAGAGAGAATTTTAAAAGCTTCAACAGAATTTCAACAATTTTGAGAGGGATTTGAAAAGTTTCAATGGGAATGGGAAGAATTGGGACAAAAATTGGAAAATTTTTAAGGGACTTTGAAAAAATTTCAACTGGAATTTTAGCAATTTTTTGACGTGAAATTGTAAACATGTGGACATGGATTTTGAAAATTCTAGAGAGAATTTTAAAAGCTTCAAGAGAATTTCAACAATTTTGAGAGGGATTTGAAAAGTTTCAATGGGAATGGGAAGAATTGGGACAAAAATCGGAAAATTTTTAAGGGACTTTGAAAAAATTTCAACTGGAATTTTAGCCATTTTTTGACGTGAAATTGTAAACATGTGGACATGGATTTTGAAAATTCTAAAGAGAATTTTAAAAGCTTCAACAGAATTTCAACAATTTTGAGAGGGATTTGAAAAGTTTCAATGGGAATGGGAAGAATTGGGACAAAAATCGGAAAATTTTTAAGGGACTTTGTAAAAATTTCAACTGGAATTTTAGCCATTTTTTGACGTGAAATTGTAAACATGTGGACATGGATTTTGAAAATTCTAGAGAGAATTTTAAAAGCTTCAACAGAATTTCAACAATTTTGAGAGGGATTTGAAAAGTTTCAATGGGAATGGGAAGAATTGGGACAAAAATTGGAAAATTTTTAAGGGACTTTGAAAAAATTTCAACTGGAATTTTAGCAATTTTTTTATGTGAAATTGTGAACATGTGGACATGGATTTTGAAAATTCTAGAGAGAATTTTAAAAGCTTCAACAGAATTTCAACAATTTTGAGAGGGATTTGAAAAGTTTCAATGGGAATGGGAAGAATTGGGACAAAAATTGGAAAATTTTTCAGGGACTTTGAAAAAATTTCAACTGGAATTTTAGCCATTTTTTGACGTGAAATTGTAAACATGTGGACATGGATTTTGAAAATTCTAGAGAGAATTTTAAAAGCTTCAACAGAATTTCAACAATTTTGAGAGGGATTTGAAAAGTTTCAATGGGAATGGGAAGAATTGGGACAAAAATTGGAAAATTTTTAAGGGACTTTGAAAAAATTTCAACTGGAATTTTAGCCATTTTTTGACGTGAAATTGTAAACATGTGGCCATGGATTTTGAAAATTCTAGAGAGAATTTTAAAAGCTTCAACAGAATTTCAACAATTTTGAGAGGGATTTGAAAAGTTTCAAGGGGAATGGGAAGAATTGGGACAAAAATTGGAAAATTTTTCAGGGACTTTGAAAAAATTTCAACTGGAATTTTAGCCATTTTTTGACGTGAAATTGTAAACATGTGGACATGGATTTTGAAAATTCTAGAGAGAATTTTAAAAGCTTCAACAGAATTTCAACAATTTTGAGAGGGATTTGAAAAGTTTCAATGGGAATGGGAAGAATTGGGACAAAAATTGGAAAATTTTTAAGGGACTTTGAAAAAATTTCAACTGGAATTTTAGCCATTTTTTGACGTGAAATTGTAAACATGTGGACATGGATTTTGAAAATTCTAGAGAGAATTTTAAAAGCTTCAACAGAATTTCAACAATTTTGAAAGGGATTTGAAAAGTTTCAATGGGAATGGGAAGAATTGGGACAAAAATTGGAAAATTTTTAAGGGACTTTGAAAAAATTTCAACTGGAATTTTAGCCATTTTGTTATGTGAAATTGTAAACATGTGGACATGGATTTTGAAAATTCTAGAGAGAATTTTAAAAGCTTCAACAGAATTTCAACAATTTTGAGAGGGATTTGAAAAGTTTCAATGGGAATGGGAAGAATTGGGACAAAAATTGGAAAATTTTTAAGGGACTTTGAAAAAATTTCAACTGGAATTTTAGCCATTTTGTTACGTGAAATTGTAAACATGTGGACATGGATTTTGAAAATTCTAGAGAGAATTTTAAAAGCTTCAACAGAATTTCAACAATTTTGAGAGGGATTTGAAAAGCTTCAATGGGAATGGGAAGAATTGGGACAAAAATCGGAAAATTTTTAAGGGACTTTGTAAAAATTTCAACTGGAATTTTAGCCATTTTGTTACGTGAAATTGTAAACATGTGGACATGGATTTTGAAAATTCTAGAGAGAATTTTAAAAGCTTCAACAGAATTTCTACAATTTTGAGAGGGATTTGAAAAGTTTCAATGGGAATGGGAAGAATTGGGACAAAAATTGGAAAATTTTTAAGGGACTTTGAAAAAATTTCAACTGGAATTTTAGCCATTTTTTGACGTGAAATTGTAAACATGTGGACATGGATTTTGAAAATTCTAGAGAGAATTTTAAAAGCTTCAACAGAATTTCTACAATTTTGAGAGGGATTTGAAAAGTTTCAATGGGAATGGGAAGAATTGGGACAAAAATTGGAAAATTTTTAAGGGACTTTGAAAAAATTTCAACTGGAATTTTAGCCATTTTTTGACGTGAAATTGTAAACATGTGGACATGGATTTTGAAAATTCTAGAGAGAATTTTAAAAGCTTCAACAGAATTTCAACAATTTTGAGAGGGATTTGAAAAGTTTCAATGGGAATGGGAAGAATTGGGACAAAAATTGGAAAATTTTTCAGGGACTTTGAAAAAATTTCAACTGGAATTTTAGCAATTTTTGACGTGAAATTGTAAACATGTGGCCGTGGATTTTGAAAATTCTAGAGAGAATTTTAAAAGCTTCAACAGAATTTCAACACTTTTGAGAGGGATTTGAAAAGTTTCAATGGGAATGGGAAGAATTGGGACAAAAATTGGAAAATTTTTAAGGGACTTTGAAAAAATTTCAACTGGAATTTTAGCCATTTTTTGACGTGAAATTGTAAACATGTGGACATGGATTTGGAAAATTCTAGAGAGAATTTTAAAAGCTTCAACAGAATTTCAACGATTTTGAGAGGGATTTGAAAAGTTTCAATGGGAATGGGAAGAATTGGGACAAAAATTGGAAAATTTTTCAGGGACTTTGAAAAAATTTCAACTGGAATTTTAGCCATTTTGTTACGTGAAATTGTAAACATGTGGCCATGGATTTTGAAAATTCTAGAGAGAATTTTAAAAGCTTCAACAGAATTTCAACAATTTTGAGAGGGATTTGAAAAGTTTCAATGGGAATGGGAAGAATTGGGACAAAAATTGGAAAATTTTTCAGGGACTTTGAAAAAATTTCAACTGGAATTTTAGCCATTTTTTGACGTGAAATTGTAAACATGTGGCCATGGATTTTGAAAATTCTAGAGAGAATTTTAAAAGCTTCAACAGAATTTCAACAATTTTGAGAGGGATTTGAAAAGTTTCAATGGGAATGGGAAGAATTGGGACAAAAATTGGAAAATTTTTCAGGGACTTTGAAAAAATTTCAACTGGAAT
>NW_028116612.1:0-48121 GCF_964273445.1 Streptopelia decaocto | reverse complement strand
TCCAGTTGAAATTTTTTCAAAGTCCCTTAAAAATTTTCCAATTTTTGTCCCAATTCTTCCCATTCCCATTGAAACTTTTCAAATCCCTCTCAAAATTGTAGAAATTCTGTTAAAGCTTTTAAAATTCTCTCTAGAATTTTCAAAATCCATGTCCACATGTTTACAATTTCACGTAAAAAAATTGCTAAAATTCCAGTTGAAATTTTTTCAAAGTCCCTTAAAAGTTTTCAAATTTTTGTCCCAATTCTTCCCATTTCCATTGAAACTTTTCAAATCCCTCTCAAAATTGTTGAAATTCTGTTGAAGCTTTTAAAATTCTCTCTAGAATTTTCAAAATCCATGGCCACATGTTTACAATTTCACATAAAAAAATGGCTAAAATTCCAGTTGAAATTTTTTCAAAGTCCCTTAAAAATTTTCCAATTTTTGTCCCAATTCTTCCCATTCCCATTGAAACTTTTCAAATCCCTCTCAAAATTGTTGAAATTCTGTTGAAGCTTTTAAAATTCTCTCTAGAATTTTCAAAATCCATGGCCACATGTTTACAATTTCACGTCAAAAAATTGCTAAAATTCCAGTTGAAATTTTTTCAAAGTCCCTTAAAAATTTTCCAATTTTTGTCCCAATTCTTCCCATTCCCATTGAAACTTTTCAAATCCCTCTCAAAATTGTTGAAATTCTCTTGAAGCTTTTAAAATTCTCTCTAGAATTTTCAAAATCCATGTCCACATGTTTACAATTTCACGTCAAAAAATGGCTAAAATTCCAGTTGAAATTTTTTCAAAGTCCCTTAAAAATTTTCCAATTTTTGTCCCAATTCTTCCCATTCCCATTGAAACTTTTCAAATCCCTCTCAAAATTGTTGAAATTCTCTTGAAGCTTTTAAAAGTCTCTCTAGAATTTTCAAAATCCATGTCCACATGTTTACAATTTCACATAAAAAAATTGCTAAAATTCCAGTTGAAATTTTTTCAAAGTCCATTAAAAATTTTCCAATTTTTGTCCCAATTCTTCCCATTCCCATTGAAACTTTTCAAATCCCTCTCAAAATTGTTGAAATTCTGTTGAAGCTTTTAAAATTCTCTCTAGAATTTTCAAAATCCATGTCCACATGTTTACAATTTCACGTCAAAAAATGGCTAAAATTCCAGTTGAAATTTTTTCAAAGTCCCTGAAAAATTTTCCAATTTTTGTCCCAATTCTTCCCATTCCCATTGAAACTTTTCAAATCCCTCTCCAAATTGTTGAAATTCTCTTGAAGCTTTTAAAATTCTCTCTAGAATTTTCAAAATCCATGTCCACATGTTTACAATTTCACGTAAAAAAATGGCTAAAATTCCAGTTGAAATTTTTTCAAAGTCCCTTAAAAATTTTCCAATTTTTGTCCCAATTCTTCCCATTCCCATTGAAACTTTTCAAATCCCTCTCAAAATTGTTGAAATTCTCTTGAAGCTTTTAAAAGTCTCTCTAGAATTTTCAAAATCCATGTCCACATGTTTACAATTTCACATAAAAAAATTGCTAAAATTCCAGTTGAAATTTTTTCAAAGTCCCTTAAAAATTTTCCAATTTTTGTCCCAATTCTTCCCATTCCCATTGAAACTTTTCAAATCCCTCTCAAAATTGTTGAAATTCTGTTGAAGCTTTTAAAATTCTCTCTAGAATTTTCAAAATCCACTTCAACATGTTTACAATTTCACGTCAAAAAATGGCTAAAATTCCAGTTGAAATGTTTTCAAAGTCCCTTAAAAATTTTCCAATTTTTGTCCCAATTCTTCCCATTCCCATTGAAACTTTTCAAATCCCTCTCAAAATTGTTGAAATTCTCTTGAAGCTTTTAAAATTCTCTCTAGAATTTTCAAAATCCATGTCCACATGTTTACAATTTCACGTCAAAAAATGGCTAAAATTCCAGTTGAAATTTTTTCAAAGTCCCTTAAAAATTTTCCAATTTTTGTCCCAATTCTTCCCATTCCCATTGAAACTTTTCAAATCCCTCTCAAAATTGTTGAAATTCTCTTGAAGCTTTTAAAAGTCTCTCTAGAATTTTCAAAATCCATGTCCACATGTTTACAATTTCACATAAAAAAATTGCTAAAATTCCAGTTGAAATTTTTTCAAAGTCCCTTAAAAATTTTCCAATTTTTGTCCCAATTCTTCCCATTCCCATTGAAACTTTTCAAATCCCTCTCAAAATTGTTGAAATTCTGTTGAAGCTTTTAAAATTCTCTCTAGAATTTTCAAAATCCATGGCCACATGTTTACAATTTCATGTCAAAAAATGGCTAAAATTCCAGTTGAAATTTTTTCAAAGTCCCTTAAAAATTTTCCAATTTTTGTCCCAATTCTTCCCATTGAAACTTTTCAAATCCCTCTCAAAATTGTTGAAATTCTGTTAAAGCTTTTAAAATTCTCTCTAGAATTTTCAAAATCCATGTCCACATGTTTACAATTTCACGTAAAAAAATTGCTAAAATTCCAGTTGAAATTTTTTCAAAGTCCCTTAAAAATTTTCCAATTTTTGTCCCAATTCTTCCCATTCCCATTGAAACTTTTCAAATCCCTCTCAAAATTGTTGAAATTCTGTTGAAGCTTTTAAAATTCTCTCTAGAATTTTCAAAATCCACTTCAACATGTTTACAATTTCACGTCAAAAAATGGCTAAAATTCCAGTTGAAATTTTTTCAACGTCCCTTAAAAATTTTCCAATTTTTGTCCCAATTCTTCCCATTCCCATTGAAACTTTTCAAATCCCTCTCAAAATTGTTGAAATTCTGTTAAAGCTTTTAAAATTCTCTCTAGAATTTTCAAAATCCATGGCCACATGTTTACAATTTCACATAAAAAAATTGCTAAAATTCCAGTTGAAATTTTTTCAAAGTCCCTTAAAAATTTTCCAATTTTTGTCCCAATTCTTCCCATTCCCATTGAAACTTTTCAAATCCCTCTCAAAATTGTTGAAATTCTGTTGAAGCTTTTAAAATTCTCTCTAGAATTTTCAAAATCCTTGTCCACATGTTTACAATTTCACGTCAAAAAATTGCTAAAATTCCAGTTGAAATTTTTTCAAAGTCCCTGAAAAATTTTCCAATTTTTGTCCCAATTCTTCCCATTCCCATTGAAACTTTTCAAATCCCTCTCAAAATTGTTGAAATTCTGTTGAAGCTTTTAAAATTCTCTCTAGAATTTTCAAAATCCATGGCCACATGTTTACAATTTCACGTCAAAAAATTGCTAAAATTCCAGTTGAAATTTTTTCAAAGTCCCTTAAAAATTTTCCAATTTTTGTCCCAATTCTTCCCATTCCCATTGAAACTTTTCAAATCCCTCTCAAAATTGTTGAAATTCTCTTGAAGCTTTTAAAATTCTCTCTAGAATTTTCAAAATCCATGGCCACATGTTTACAATTTCACATAAAAAAATGGCTAAAATTCCAGTTGAAATTTTTTCAAAGTCCCTTAAAAATTTTCCAATTTTTGTCCCAATTCTTCCCATTGAAACTTTTCAAATCCCTCTCAAAATTGTTGAAATTCTGTTAAAGCTTTTAAAATTCTCTCTAGAATTTTCAAAATCCATGTCCACATGTTTACAATTTCACGTAAAAAAATGGCTAAAATTCCAGTTGAAATTTTTTCAAAGTCCCTTAAAAATTTTCAAATTTTTGTCCCAATTCTTCCCATTCCCATTGAAACTTTTCAAATCCCTCTCAAAATTGTTGAAATTCTGTTAAAGCTTTTAAAATTCTCTCTAGAATTTTCAAAATCCATGTCCACATGTTTACAATTTCACGTAAAAAAATTGCTAAAATTCCAGTTGAAATTTTTTCAAAGTCCCTTAAAAGTTTTCAAATTTTTGTCCCAATTCTTCCCATTCCCATTGAAACTTTTCAAATCCCTCTCAAAATTGTTGAAATTCTGTTGAAGCTTTTAAAATTCTCTCTAGAATTTTCAAAATCCACTTCAACATGTTTACAATTTCACGTCAAAAAATGGCTAAAATTCCAGTTGAAATTTTTTCAACGTCCCTTAAAAATTTTCCAATTTTTGTCCCAATTCTTCCCATTCCCATTGAAACTTTTCAAATCCCTCTCAAAATTGTTGAAATTCTGTTAAAGCTTTTAAAATTCTCTCTAGAATTTTCAAAATCCATGTCCACATGTTTACAATTTCACATAAAAAAATTGCTAAAATTACAGTTGAAATTTTTTCAAAGTCCCTTAAAAATTTTCCAATTTTTGTCCCAATTCTTCCCATTCCCATTGAAACTTTTCAAATCCCTCTCAAAATTGTTGAAATTCTGTTGAAGCTTTTAAAATTCTCTCTAGAATTTTCAAAATCCTTGTCCACATGTTTACAATTTCACGTCAAAAAATTGCTAAAATTCCAGTTGAAATTTTTTCAAAGTCCCTTAAAAATTTTCCAATTTTTGTCCCAATTCTTCCCATTCCCATTGAAACTTTTCAAATCCCTCTCAAAATTGTTGAAATTCTGTTGAAGCTTTTAAAAATTCTCTCTAGAATTTTCAAAATCCACTTCAACATGTTTACAATTTCACGTCAAAAAATGGCTAAAATTCCAGTTGAAATTTTTTTCAAAGTCCCTTAAAAATTTTCCAATTTTTGTCCCAATTCTTCCCATTCCCATTGAAACTTTTCAAATCCCTCTCAAAATTGTTGAAATTCTCTTGAAGCTTTTAAAATTCTCTCTAGAATTTTCAAAATCCATGTCCACATGTTTACAATTTCGTGTCAAAAAATGGCTAAAATTCCAGTTGAAATTTTTTCCAAGTCCCTTAAAAATTTTCCAATTTTTGTCCCAATTCTTCCCATTCCCATTGAAACTTTTCAAATCCCTCTCAAAATTGTTGAAATTCTCTTGAAGCTTTTAAAATTCTCTCTAGAATTTTCAAAATCCATGTCCACATGTTTACAATTTCACGTAAAAAAATTGCTAAAATTCCAGTTGAAATTTTTTCAAAGTCCCTTAAAAGTTTTCAAATTTTTGTCCCAATTCTTCCCATTCCCATTGAAACTTTTCAAATCCCTCTCAAAATTGTTGAAATTCTCTTGAAGCTTTTAAAATTCTCTCTAGAATTTTCAAAATCCATGTCCACATGTTTACAATTTCACGTCAAAAAATGGCTAAAATTCCAGTTGAAATTTTTTCAAAGTCCCTAAAATTTTCCAATTTTTGTCCCAATTCTTCCCATTCCCATTGAAACTTTTCAAATCCCTCTCAAAATTGTTGAAATTCTCTTGAAGCTTTTAAAAGTCTCTGTAGAATTTTCAAAATCCATGTCCACATGTTTACAATTTCACATAAAAAAATTGCTAACATTCCAGTTGAAATTTTTTCAAAGTCCCTTAAAAATTTTCCAATTTTTGTCCCAATTCTTCCCATTCCCATTGAAACTTTTCAAATCCCTCTCAAAATTGTTGAAATTCTGTTGAAGCTTTTAAAATTCTCTCTAGAATTTTCAAAATCCATGTCCACATGTTTACAATTTCACGTCAAAAAATTGCTAAAATTCCAGTTGAAATTTTTTCAAAGTCCCTTAAAAATTTTCCAATTTTTGTCCCAATTCTTCCCATTCCCACTGAACCTTTTCAAATCCCTCTCAAAATTGTTGAAATTCTCTTGAAGCTTTTAAAATTCTCTCTAGAATTTTCAAAATCCATGGCCACATGTTTACAATTTCACATAAAAAAATGGCTAAAATTCCAGTTGAAATTTTTTCAAAGTCCCTTAAAAATTTTCCAATTTTTGTCTCAATTCTTCCCATTCCCATTGAAACTTTTCAAATCCCTCTCAAAATTGTTGAAATTCTGTTGAAGCTTTAAAAATTCTCTCTAGAATTTTCAAAATCCATGTCCACATGTTTACAATTTCACGTCAAAAAATGGCTAAAATTCCAGTTGAAATTTTTTCAAAGTCCCTTAAAAATTTTCCAATTTTTGTCTCAATTCTTCCCATTCCCATTGAAACTTTTCAAATCCCTCTCAAAATTGTTGAAATTCTCTTGAAGCTTTTAAAATTCTCTCTAGAATTTTCAAAATCCATGTCCACATGTTTACAATTTCACGTCAAAAAATTGCTAAAATTCCAGTTGAAATTTTTTCAAAGTCCCTTAAAAATTTTCCAATTTTTGTCCCAATTCTTCCCATTCCCATTTAAACTTTTCAAATCCCTCTCAAAATTGTTGAAATTCTGTTGAAGCTTTTAAAATTCTCTCTAGAATTTTCAAAATCCATGGCCACATGTTTACAATTTCACGTCAAAAAATGGCTAAAATTCCAGTTGAAATGTTTTCAAAGTCCCTTAAAAATTTTCCAATTTTTGTCCCAATTCTTCCCATTCCCATTGAAACTTTTCAAATCCCTCTCAAAATTGTTGAAATTCTCTTGAAGCTTTAAAAATTCTCTCTAGAATTTTCAAAATCCATGTCCACATGTTTACAATTTCATGTCAAAAAATGGCTAAAATTCCAGTTGAAATTTTTTCAAAGTCCCTTAAAAATTTTCCAATTTTTGTCCCAATTCTTCCCATTGAAACTTTTCAAATCCCTCTCAAAATTGTTGAAATTCTGTTAAAGCTTTAAAAATTCTCTCTAGAATTTTCAAAATCCATGTCCACATGTTTACAATTTCACGTAAAAAAATTGCTAAAATTCCAGTTGAAATTTTTTCAAAGTCCCTTAAAAATTTTCCAATTTTTGTCCCAATTCTTCCCATTCCCATTGAAACTTTTCAAATCCCTCTCAAAATTGTTGAAATTCTGTTAAAGCTTTTAAAATTCTCTCTAGAATTTTCAAAATCCATGGACACATGTTTACAATTTCACGTAAAAAATTGCTAAAATTCCAGTTGAAATTTTTTCAAAGTCCCTTAAAAGTTTTCAAATTTTTGTCCCAATTCTTCCCATTCCCATTGAAACTTTTCAAATCCCTCTCAAAATTGTTGAAATTCTGTTGAAGCTTTTAAAATTCTCTCTAGAATTTTCAAAATCCACTTCAACATGTTTACAATTTCACGTAAAAAAATGGCTAAAATTCCAGTTGAAATTTTTTCAAAGTCCCTTAAAAATTTTCCAATTTTTGTCCCAATTCTTCCCATTCCCATTGAAACTTTTCAAATCCCTCTCAAAATTGTTGAAATTCTGTTGAAGCTTTTAAAATTCTCTCTAGAATTTTCAAAATCCACTTCAACATGTTTACAATTTCACGTCAAAAAATGGCTAAAATTCCAGTTGAAATTTTTTCAAAGTCCCTTAAAAATTTTCCAGTTTTTGTCCCAATTCTTCCCATTCCCATTGAAACTTTTCAAATCCCTCTCAAAATTGTTGAAATTCTCTTGAAGCTTTAAAAATTCTCTCTAGAATTTTCAAAATCCATGTCCACATGTTTACAATTTCATGTCAAAAAATGGCTAAAATTCCAGTTGAAATTTTTTCAAAGTCCCTTAAAATTTTTCCAATTTTTGTCCCAATTCTTCCCATTCCCATTGAAACTTTTCAAATCCCTCTCAAAATTGTTGAAATTCTCTTGAAGCTTTTAAAATTCTATCTAGAATTTTCAAAATCCATGTCCACATGTTTACAATTTCACGTCAAAAAATGGCTAAAATTCCAGTTGAAATTTTTTCAAAGTCCCTTAAAAATTTTCCAATTTTTGTCCCAATTCTTCCCATTCCCATTGAAACTTTTCAAATCCCTCTCAAAATTGTTGAAATTCTCTTGAAGCTTTTAAAATTCTCTCTAGAATTTTCAAAATCCATGGCCACATGTTTACAATTTCACGTCAAAAAATTGCTAAAATTCCAGTTGAAATTTTTTCAAAGTCCCTTAAAAATTTTCCAATTTTTGTCCCAATTCTTCCCATTCCCATTGAAACTTTTCAAATCCCTCTCAAAATTGTTGAAATTCTCTTGAAGCTTTTAAAATTCTCTCTAGAATTTTCAAAATCCATGTCCACATGTTTACAATTTCACGTCAAAATGGCTAAAATTCCAGCTGAAATTTTTTCAAAGTCCCTGAAAAATTTTCCAATTTTTGTCCCAATTCTTCCCATTCCCATTGAAACTTTTCAAATCCCTCTCAAAATTGTTGAAATTCTCTTGAAGCTTTTAAAAATCTCTCTAGAATTTTCAAAATCCATGGCCACATGTTTACAATTTCACATAAAAAAATTGCTAAAATTCCAGTTGAAATTTTTTCAAAGTCCCTTAAAAATTTTCCAATTTTTGTCCCAATTCTTCCCATTCCCATTGAAACTTTTCAAATCCCTCTCAAAATTGTTGAAATTCTCTTGAAGCTTTTAAAATTCTCTCTAGAATTTTCAAAATCCATGGCCACATGTTACAATTTCACGTCAAAAAATGGCTAAAATTCCAGTTGAAATTTTTTCAACGTCCCTTAAAAGTTTTCAAATTTTTGTCCCAATTCTTCCCATTCCCATTGAAACTTTTCAAATCCCTCTCAAAATTGTTGAAATTCTCTTGAAGCTTTTAAAATTCTCTCTAGAATTTTCAAAATCCATGGCCACATGTTTACAATTTCACGTAAAAAAATTGCTAAAATTCCAGTTGAAATTTTTTCAAAGTCCCTTAAAAGTTTTCCAATTTTTGTCCCAATTCTTCCCATTCCCATTGAAACTTTTCAAATCCCTCTCAAAATTGTTGAAATTCTCTTGAAGCTTTTAAAATTCTCTCTAGAATTTTCAAAATCCATGGCCACATGTTTACAATTTCACGTCAAAAAATTGCTAAAATTCCAGTTGAAATTTTTTCAAAGTCCCTTAAAAATTTTCCAATTTTTGTCTCAATTCTTCCCATTCCCATTGAAACTTTTCAAATCCCTCTCAAAATTGTTGAAATTCTGTTGAAGCTTTAAAAATTCTCTCTAGAATTTTCAAAATCCATGTCCACATGTTTACAATTTCGTGTCAAAAAATGGCTAAAATTCCAGTTGAAATTTTTTCAAAGTCCCTTAAAAATTTTCCAATTTTTGTCTCAATTCTTCCCATTCCCATTGAAACTTTTCAAATCCCTCTCAAAATTGTTGAAATTCTGTTGAAGCTTTAAAAATTCTCTCTAGAATTTTCAAAATCCATGTCCACATGTTTACAATTTCACGTCAAAAAATGGCTAAAATTCCAGTTGAAATTTTTTCAAAGTCCCTTAAAAATTTTCCAATTTTTGTCTCAATTCTTCCCATTCCCATTGAAACTTTTCAAATCCCTCTCAAAATTGTTGAAATTCTCTTGAAGCTTTTAAAATTCTCTCTAGAATTTTCAAAATCCATGTCCACATGTTTACAATTTCACGTCAAAAAATTGCTAAAATTCCAGTTGAAATTTTTTCAAAGTCCCTTAAAAATTTTCCAATTTTTGTCCCAATTCTTCCCATTCCCATTTAAACTTTTCAAATCCCTCTCAAAATTGTTGAAATTCTGTTGAAGCTTTTAAAATTCTCTCTAGAATTTTCAAAATCCACTTCAACATGTTTACAATTTCACGTCAAAAAATGGCTAAAATTCCAGTTGAAATGTTTTCAAAGTCCCTTAAAAATTTTCCAATTTTTGTCCCAATTCTTCCCATTCCCATTGAAACTTTTCAAATCCCTCTCAAAATTGTTGAAATTCTCTTGAAGCTTTAAAAATTCTCTCTAGAATTTTCAAAATCCATGTCCACATGTTTACAATTTCATGTCAAAAAATGGCTAAAATTCCAGTTGAAATTTTTTCAAAGTCCCTTAAAAATTTTCCAATTTTTGTCCCAATTCTTCCCATTGAAACTTTTCAAATCCCTCTCAAAATTGTTGAAATTCTGTTAAAGCTTTAAAAATTCTCTCTAGAATTTTCAAAATCCATGTCCACATGTTTACAATTTCACGTAAAAAAATGGCTAAAATTCCAGTTGAAATTTTTTCAAAGTCCCTTAAAAATTTTCCAATTTTTGTCCCAATTCTTCCCATTCCCATTGAAACTTTTCAAATCCCTCTCAAAATTGTTGAAATTCTGTTAAAGCTTTTAAAATTCTCTCTAGAATTTTCAAAATCCATGTCCACATGTTTACAATTTCACGTAAAAAATTGCTAAAATTCCAGTTGAAATTTTTTCAAAGTCCCTTAAAAGTTTTCCAATTTTTGTCCCAATTCTTCCCATTCCCATTGAAACTTTTCAAATCCCTCTCAAAATTGTTGAAATTCTGTTGAAGCTTTTAAAATTCTCTCTAGAATTTTCAAAATCCACTTCAACATGTTTACAATTTCACGTAAAAAAATGGCTAAAATTCCAGTTGAAATTTTTTCAAAGTCCCTTAAAAATTTTCCAATTTTTGTCCCAATTCTTCCCATTCCCATTGAAACTTTTCAAATCCCTCTCAAAATTGTTGAAATTCTGTTGAAGCTTTTAAAATTCTCTCTAGAATTTTCAAAATCCATGGCCACATGTTTACAATTTCACGTCAAAAAATGGCTAAAATTCCAGTTGAAATTTTTTCAAAGTCCCTTAAAAATTTTCCAGTTTTTGTCCCAATTCTTCCCATTCCCATTGAAACTTTTCAAATCCCTCTCAAAATTGTTGAAATTCTCTTGAAGCTTTAAAAATTCTCTCTAGAATTTTCAAAATCCATGTCCACATGTTTACAATTTCATGTCAAAAAATGGCTAAAATTCCAGTTGAAATTTTTTCAAAGTCCCTT
The DNA here is from genome assembly GCF_964273445.1 of Streptopelia decaocto. Taxonomy (NCBI): domain Eukaryota; kingdom Metazoa; phylum Chordata; class Aves; order Columbiformes; family Columbidae; genus Streptopelia; species Streptopelia decaocto. The sequence goes on along the minus strand of NW_028116612.1, from coordinate 37,426 downwards.
AAAATTTTTCCAATTTTTGTCCCAATTCTTCCCATTCCCATTGAAACTTTTCAAATCCCTCTCAAAATTGTTGAAATTCTCTTGAAGCTTTTAAAATTCTCTCTAGAATTTTCAAAATCCATGTCCACATGTTTACAATTTCACGTCAAAAAATGGCTAAAATTCCAGTTGAAATTTTTTCAAAGTCCCTTAAAAATTTTCCAATTTTTGTCCCAATTCTTCCCATTCCCATTGAAACTTTTCAAATCCCTCTCAAAATTGTTGAAATTCTCTTGAAGCTTTTAAAATTCTCTCTAGAATTTTCAAAATCCATGGCCACATGTTTACAATTTCACGTCAAAAAATTGCTAAAATTCCAGTTGAAATTTTTTCAAAGTCCCTTAAAAATTTTCCAATTTTTGTCCCAATTCTTCCCATTCCCATTGAAACTTTTCAAATCCCTCTCAAAATTGTTGAAATTCTCTTGAAGCTTTTAAAATTCTCTCTAGAATTTTCAAAATCCACTTCAACATGTTTACAATTTCACGTCAAAATGGCTAAAATTCCAGCTGAAATTTTTTCAAAGTCCCTGAAAAATTTTCCAATTTTTGTCCCAATTCTTCCCATTCCCATTGAAACTTTTCAAATCCCTCTCAAAATTGTTGAAATTCTCTTGAAGCTTTTAAAAATCTCTCTAGAATTTTCAAAATCCATGTCCACATGTTTACAATTTCACATAAAAAAATTGCTAAAATTCCAGTTGAAATTTTTTCAAAGTCCCTTAAAAATTTTTCCAATTTTTGTCCCAATTCTTCCCATTCCCATTGAAACTTTTCAAATCCCTCTCAAAATTGTTGAAATTCTCTTGAAGCTTTTAAAATTCTCTCTAGAATTTTCAAAATCCATGGCCACATGTTTACAATTTCACGTCAAAAAATGGCTAAAATTCCAGTTGAAATTTTTTCAACGTCCCTTAAAATTTTTCCAATTTTTGTCCCAATTCTTCCCATTCCCATTGAAACTTTTCAAATCCCTCTCAAAATTGTTGAAATTCTCTTGAAGCTTTTAAAATTCTCTCTAGAATTTTCAAAATCCATGGCCACATGTTTACAATTTCACGTAAAAAAATTGCTAAAATTCCAGTTGAAATTTTTTCAAAGTCCCTTAAAAGTTTTCCAATTTTTGTCCCAATTCTTCCCATTCCCATTGAAACTTTTCAAATCCCTCTCAAAATTGTTGAAATTCTCTTGAAGCTTTTAAAATTCTCTCTAGAATTTTCAAAATCCATGTCCACATGTTTACAATTTCACATAAAAAAATTGCTAAAATTCCAGTTGAAATTTTTTCAAAGTCCCTTAAAAATTTTCCAATTTTTGTCCCAATTCTTCCCATTCCCATTGAAACTTTTCAAATCCCTCTCAAAATTGTTGAAATTCTGTTGAAGCTTTTAAAAGTCTCTCTAGAATTTTCAAAATCCACTTCAACATGTTTACAATTTCACGTCAAAAAATGGCTAAAATTCCAGTTGAAATTTTTTCAAAGTCCCTTAAAAATTTTCCAATTTTTGTCCCAATTCTTCCCATTCCCATTGAAACTTTTCAAATCCCTCTCAAAATTGTTGAAATTCTCTTGAAGCTTTTAAAAATCTCTCTAGAATTTTCAAAATCCATGTCCACATGTTTACAATTTCACGTCAAAAAATGGCTAAAATTCCAGTTGAAATTTTTTCAAAGTCCCTTAAAAATTTTCCAATTTTTGTCCCAATTCTTCCCATTCCCATTGAAACTTTTCAAATCCCTCTCAAAATTGTTGAAATTCTCTTGAAGCTTTTAAAATTCTCTCTAGAATTTTCAAAATCCATGTCCACATGTTTACAATTTCATGTTAAAAAAATGGCTAAAATTCCAGTTGAAATTTTTTCAAAGTCCCTTAAAAATTTTCCAATTTTTGTCCCAATTCTTCCCATTCCCATTGAAACTTTTCAAATCCCTCTCAAAATTGTTGAAATTCTGTTGAAGCTTTTAAAATTCTCTCTAGAATTTTCAAAATCCATGTCCACATGTTTACAATTTCACGTCAAAAGATGGCTAAAATTCCAGTTGAAATTTTTTCAAAGTCCCTTAAAAATTTTCCAATTTTTGTCCCAATTCTTCCCATTCCCATTGAAACTTTTCAAATCCCTCTCAAAATTGTTGAAATTCTCTTGAAGCTTTTAAAATTCTCTCTAGAATTTTCAAAATCCATGTCCACATGTTTACAATTTCACGTCAAAAAATTGCTAAAATTCCAGTTGAAATTTTTTCAAAGTCCCTTAAAAATTTTCCAATTTTTGTCCCAATTCTTCCCATTCCCATTGAAACTTTTCAAATCCCTCTCAAAATTGTTGAAATTCTCTTGAAGCTTTTAAAATTCTCTCTAGAATTTTCAAAATCCACTTCAACATGTTTACAATTTCACAGAAAAAAATGGCTAAAATTCCAGTTGAAATTTTTTCAAAGTCCCTTAAAAATTTTCCAATTTTTGTCCCAATTCTTCCCATTCCCATTGAAACTTTTCAAATCCCTCTCAAAATTGTTGAAATTCTGTTGAAGCTTTTAAAATTCTCTCTAGAATTTTCAAAATCCATGTCCACATGTTTACAATTTCACGTCAAAAAATGGCTAAAATTCCAGTTGAAATTTTTTCAAAGTCCCTTAAAAATTTTCCAATTTTTGTCCCAATTCCTCCCATTCCCATTGAAACTTTTCAAATCCCTCTCAAAATTGTTGAAATTCTCTTGAAGCTTTTAAAATTCTCTCTAGAATTTTCAAAATCCATGTCCACATGTTTACAATTTCACGTCAAAAAAATGGCTAAAATTCCAGTTGCAATTTTTTCAAAGTCCCTTAAAAATTTTCCAATTTTTGTCCCAATTCTTCCCATTCCCATTGAAACTTTTCAAATCCCTCTCAAAATTGTTGAAATTCTCTTGAAGCTTTTAAAATTCTCTCTAGAATTTTCAAAATCCATGTCCACATGTTTACAATTCACGTCAAAAAATGGCTAAAATTCCAGTTGAAATTTTTTTCAAAGTCCCTTAAAAATTTTCCAATTTTTGTCCCAATTCTTCCCATTCCCATTGAAACTTTTCAAATCCCTCTCAAAATTGTTGAAATTCTGTTGAAGCTTTTAAAATTCTCTCTAGAATTTTCAAAATCCATGGCCACATGTTTACAATTTCACGTCAAAAAATTGCTAAAATTCCAGTTGAAATTTTTTCAAAGTCCCTTAAAAATTTTCCAATTTTTGTCCCAATTCTTCCATTCCCATTGAAACTTTTCAAATCCCTCTCAAAATTGTTGAAATTCTCTTGAAGCTTTTAAAATTCTCTCTAGAATTTTCAAAATCCACTTCAACATGTTTACAATTTCACATCAAAATTGCTAAAATTCCAGTTGAAATTTTTTCAAAGTCCCTTAAAAATTTTCCAATTTTTGTCCCAATTCTTCCCATTCCCATTGAAACTTTTCAAATCCCTCTCAAAATTGTTGAAATTCTCTTGAAGCTTTTAAAATTCTCTCTAGAATTTTCAAAATCCACTTCAACATGTTTACAATTTCACAGAAAAAAATTGCTAAAATTCCAGTTGAAATTTTTTCAAAGTCCCTTAAAAATTTTCCAATTTTTGTCCCAATTCTTCCCATTCCCATTGAAACTTTTCAAATCCCTCTCAAAATTGTTGAAATTCTGTTGAAGCTTTTAAAATTCTCTCTAGAATTTTCAAAATCCATGTCCACATGTTTACAATTTCACGTCAAAAAATGGCTAAAATTCCAGTTGAAATTTTTTCAAAGTCCCTTAAAAATTTTCCAATTTTTGTCCCAATTCCTCCCATTCCCATTGAAACTTTTCAAATCCCTCTCAAAATTGTTGAAATTCTCTTGAAGCTTTTAAAATTCTCTCTAGAATTTTCAAAATCCATGTCCACATGTTTACAATTTCACGTCAAAAAATTGCTAAAATTCCAGTTGAAATTTTTCAAAGTCCCTTAAAAATTTTCCAATTTTTGTCCCAATTCTTCCCATTCCCATTGAAACTTTTCAAATCCCTCTCAAAATTGTTGAAATTCTCTTGAAGCTTTAAAAGTCTCTCTAGAATTTTCAAAATCCACTTCAACATGTTTACAATTTCACGTCAAAAATGGCTAAAATTCCAGTTGAAATTTTTTCAAAGTCCCTTAAAAATTTTCCAATTTTTGTCCCAATTCTTCCCATTCCCATTGAAACTTTTCAAATCCCTCTCAAAATTGTTGAAATTCTCTTGAAGCTTTTAAAATTCTCTCTAGAATTTTCAAAATCCACTTCAACATGTTTACAATTTCACAGAAAAAAATTGCTAAAATTCCAGTTGAAATTTTTCAAAGTCCCTTAAAAATTTTCCAATTTTTGTCCCAATTCTTCCCATTCCCATTGAAACTTTTCAAATCCCTCTCAAAATTGTTGAAATTCTGTTGAAGCTTTTAAAATTCTCTCTAGAATTTTCAAAATCCATGTCCACATGTTTACAATTTCACGTCAAAAAATGGCTAAAATTCCAGTTGAAATTTTTTCAAAGTCCCTTAAAAATTTCCAATTTTTGTCCCAATTCCTCCCATTCCCATTGAAACTTTTCAAATCCCTCTCAAAATTGTTGAAATTCTCTTGAAGCTTTTAAAATTCTCTCTAGAATTTTCAAAATCCATGTCCACATGTTTACAATTTCACGTCAAAAAATTGCTAAAATTCCAGTTGAAATTTTTTCAAAGTCCCTTAAAAATTTTCCAATTTTTGTCCCAATTCTTCCCATTCCCATTGAAACTTTTCAAATCCCTCTCAAAATTGTTGAAATTCTCTTGAAGCTTTTAAAATTCTCTCTAGAATTTTCAAAATCCACTTCAACATGTTTACAATTTCACGTCAAAAAATGGCTAAAATTCCAGTTGAAATTTTTTCAAAGTCCCTTAAAAATTTTCCAATTTTTGTCCCAATTCTTCCCATTCCCATTGAAACTTTTCAAATCCCTCTCAAAATTGTTGAAATTCTCTTGAAGCTTTTAAAATTCTCTCTAGAATTTTCAAAATCCACTTCAACATGTTTACAATTTCACGTCAAAATTGCTAAAATTCCAGTTGAAATTTTTTCAAAGTCCCTTAAAAATTTTCCAATTTTTGTCCCAATTCTTCCCATTCCCATTGAAACTTTTCAAATCCCTCTCAAAATTGTTGAAATTCTGTTGAAGCTTTTAAAATTCTCTCTAGAATTTTCTAAATCCATGTCCACATGTTTACATTTTCATGTCAAAAAATTGCTAAAATTCCAGTTGAAATTTTTTCAAAGTCCCTTAAAAATTTTCCAATTTTTGTCCCAATTCTTCCCATTCCCATTGAAACTTTTCAAATCCCTCTCAAAATTGTTGAAATTCTGTTGAAGCTTTTAAAATTCTCTCTAGAATTTTCAAAATCCATGGCCACATGTTTACAATTTCACGTCAAAAAATGGCTAAAATTCCAGTTGAATTTTTTTCAAAGTCCCTTAAAAATTTTCCAATTTTTGTCCCAATTCTTCCCATTCCCATTGAAACTTTTCAAATCCCTCTCAAAATTGTTGAAATTCTCTTGAAGCTTTTAAAATTCTCTCTAGAATTTTCAAAATCCATGTCCACATGTTTACAATTTCACATAAAAAAATTGCTAAAATTCCAGTTGAAATTTTTTCAAAGTCCCTTAAAAATTTTCCAATTTTTGTCCCAATTCTTCCCATTCCCATTGAAACTTTTCAAATCCCTCTCAAAATTGTAGAAATTCTGTTAAAGCTTTTAAAAGTCTCTCTAGAATTTTCAAAATCCATGTCCACATGTTTACAATTTCACGTCAAAAAATTGCTAAAATTCCAGTTGAAATTTTTTCAAAGTCCCTTAAAAGTTTTCCAATTTTTGTCCCAATTCTTCCCATTCCCATTGAAACTTTTCAAATCCCTCTCAAAATTGTTGAAATTCTGTTGAAGCTTTTAAAATTCTCTCTAGAATTTTCAAAATCCATGGCCACATGTTTACAATTTCACGTCAAAAAATGGCTAAAATTCCAGTTGAAATTTTTTCAAAGTCCCTTAAAAATTTTCCAATTTTTGTCCCAATTCTTCCCATTCCCATTGAAACTTTTCAAATCCCTCTCAAAATTGTTGAAATTCTCTTGAAGCTTTTAAAATTCTCTCTAGAATTTTCAAAATCCATGGCCACATGTTTACAATTTCACGTCAAAAAATTGCTAAAATTCCAGTTGAAATTTTTTCAAAGTCCCTTAAAAATTTTCCAATTTTTGTCCCAATTCTTCCCATTCCCATTGAAACTTTTCAAATCCCTCTCAAAATTGTTGAAATTCTCTTGAAGCTTTTAAAATTCTCTCTAGAATTTTCAAAATCCACTTCAACATGTTTACAATTTCACATCAAAATTGCTAAAATTCCAGTTGAAATTTTTTCAAAGTCCCTTAAAAATTTTCCAATTTTTGTCCCAATTCTTCCCATTCCCATTGAAACTTTTCAAATCCCTCTCAAAATTGTTGAAATTCTCTTGAAGCTTTTAAAATTCTCTCTAGAATTTTCAAAATCCATGTCCACATGTTTACAATTTCACAGAAAAAAATTGCTAAAATTCCAGTTGAAATTTTTTCAAAGTCCCTTAAAAATTTTCCAATTTTTGTCCCAATTCTTCCCATTCCCATTGAAACTTTTCAAATCCCTCTCAAAATTGTTGAAATTCTGTTGAAGCTTTTAAAATTCTCTCTAGAATTTTCAAAATCCATGTCCACATGTTTACAATTTCACGTCAAAAAATGGCTAAAATTCCAGTTGAAATTTTTTCAAAGTCCCTTAAAAATTTTCCAATTTTTGTCCCAATTCCTCCCATTCCCATTGAAACTTTTCAAATCCCTCTCAAAATTGTTGAAATTCTCTTGAAGCTTTTAAAATTCTCTCTAGAATTTTCAAAATCCATGTCCACATGTTTACAATTTCACGTCAAAAAATTGCTAAAATTCCAGTTGAAATTTTTTCAAAGTCCCTTAAAAATTTTCCAATTTTTGTCCCAATTCTTCCCATTCCCATTGAAACTTTTCAAATCCCTCTCAAAATTGTTGAAATTCTCTTGAAGCTTTTAAAAGTCTCTCTAGAATTTTCAAAATCCACTTCAACATGTTTACAATTTCACGTCAAAAAATGGCTAAAATTCCAGTTGAAATTTTTTCAAAGTCCCTTAAAAATTTTCCAATTTTTGTCCCAATTCTTCCCATTCCCATTGAAACTTTTCAAATCCCTCTCAAAATTGTTGAAATTCTCTTGAAGCTTTTAAAATTCTCTCTAGAATTTTCAAAATCCATGTCCACATGTTTACAATTTCACAGAAAAAAATTGCTAAAATTCCAGTTGAAATTTTTTCAAAGTCCCTGAAAAATTTTCCAATTTTTGTCCCAATTCTTCCCATTCCCATTGAAACTTTTCAAATCCCTCTCAAAATTGTTGAAATTCTGTTGAAGCTTTTAAAATTCTCTCTAGAATTTTCAAAATCCATGTCCACATGTTTACATTTTCATGTCAAAAAATTGCTAAAATTCCAGTTGAAATTTTTTCAAAGTCCCTTAAAAATTTTCCAATTTTTGTCCCAATTCTTCCCATTCCCATTGAAACTTTTCAAATCCCTCTCAAAATTGTTGAAATTCTGTTGAAGCTTTTAAAATTCTCTCTAGAATTTTCAAAATCCATGTCCACATGTTTACAATTTCACGTCAAAAAATGGCTAAAATTCCAGTTGAAATTTTTTCAAAGTCCCTTAAAAATTTTCCAATTTTTGTCCCAATTCTTCCCATTCCCATTGAAACTTTTCAAATCCCTCTCAAAATTGTTGAAATTCTCTTGAAGCTTTTAAAATTCTCTCTAGAATTTTCAAAATCCATGTCCACATGTTTACAATTTCACATAAAAAAATTGCTAAAATTCCAGTTGAAATTTTTTCAAAGTCCCTTAAAAATTTTCCAATTTTTGTCCCAATTCTTCCCATTCCCATTGAAACTTTTCAAATCCCTCTCAAAATTGTTGAAATTCTGTTAAAGCTTTTAAAAGTCTCTCTAGAATTTTCAAAATCCATGTCCACATGTTTACAATTTCACGTCAAAAAATTGCTAAAATTCCAGTTGAAATTTTTTCAAAGTCCCTTAAAAGTTTTCCAATTTTTGTCCCAATTCTTCCCATTCCCATTGAAACTTTTCAAATCCCTCTCAAAATTGTTGAAATTCTGTTGAAGCTTTTAAAATTCTCTCTAGAATTTTCAAAATCCATGGCCACATGTTTACAATTTCACGTCAAAAAATGGCTAAAATTCCAGTTGAAATTTTTTCAAAGTCCCTTAAAAATTTTCCAATTTTTGTCCCAATTCTTCCCATTCCCATTGAAACTTTTCAAATCCCTCTCAAAATTGTTGAAATTCTCTTGAAGCTTTTAAAATTCTCTCTAGAATTTTCAAAATCCATGGCCACATGTTTACAATTTCACGTCAAAAAATTGCTAAAATTCCAGTTGAAATTTTTTCAAAGTCCCTTAAAAATTTTCCAATTTTTGTCCCAATTCTTCCCATTCCCATTGAAACTTTTCAAATCCCTCTCAAAATTGTTGAAATTCTCTTGAAGCTTTTAAAATTCTCTCTAGAATTTTCAAAATCCACTTCAACATGTTTACAATTTCATGTCAAAAAATGGCTAAAATTCTAGTTGAAATTTTTTCAAAGTCCCTTAAATATTTTCCAATTTTTGTCCCAATTCTTCCCATTCCCTTTGAAACTTTTCAAATCCCTCTCAAAATTGTTGAAATTCTCTTGAAGCTTTTAAAATTCTCTCTAGAATTTTCAAAATCCATGTCCACATGTTTACAATTTCACGTCAAAAAATGGCTAAAATTCCAGTTGAAATTTTTTCAAAGTCCCTTAAAAATTTTCCAATTTTTGTCCCAATTCCTCCCATTCCCATTGAAACTTTTCAAATCCCTCTCAAAATTGTTGAAATTCTCTTGAAGCTTTTAAAATTCTCTCTAGAATTTTCAAAATCCATGTCCACATGTTTACAATTTCACGTCAAAAAATTGCTAAAATTCCAGTTGAAATTTTTTCAAAGTCCCTTCAAAATTTTCCAATTTTTGTCCCAATTCTTCCCATTCCCATTGAAACTTTTCAAATCCCTCTCAAAATTGTTGAAATTCTCTTGAAGCTTTTAAAAGTCTCTCTAGAATTTTCAAAATCCACTTCAACATGTTTACAATTTCACGTCAAAAAATGGCTAAAATTCCAGTTGAAATTTTTTCAAAGTCCCTTAAAAATTTTCCAATTTTTGTCCCAATTCTTCCCATTCCCATTGAAACTTTTCAAATCCCTCTCAAAATTGTTGAAATTCTGTTGAAGCTTTTAAAATTCTCTCTAGAATTTTCAAAATCCATGTCCACATGTTTACAATTTCACAGAAAAAAATTGCTAAAATTCCAGTTGAAATTTTTTCAAAGTCCCTGAAAAATTTTCCAATTTTTGTCCCAATTCTTCCCATTCCCATTGAAACTTTTCAAATCCCTCTCAAAATTGTTGAAATTCTGTTGAAGCTTTTAAAATTCTCTCTAGAATTTTCTAAATCCATGTCCACATGTTTACATTTTCATGTCAAAAAATTGCTAAAATTCCAGTTGAAATTTTTTCAAAGTCCCTTAAAAATTTTCCAATTTTTGTCCCAATTCTTCCCATTCCCATTGAAACTTTTCAAATCCCTCTCAAAATTGTTGAAATTCTGTTGAAGCTTTTAAAATTCTCTCTAGAATTTTCAAAATCCATGTCCACATGTTTACAATTTCACGTCAAAAAATGGCTAAAATTCCAGTTGAAATTTTTTCAAAGTCCCTTAAAAATTTTCCAATTTTTGTCCCAATTCTTCCCATTCCCATTGAAACTTTTCAAATCCCTCTCAAAATTGTTGAAATTCTCTTGAAGCTTTTAAAATTCTCTCTAGAATTTTCAAAATCCATGTCCACATGTTTACAATTTCACATAAAAAAATTGCTAAAATTCCAGTTGAAATTTTTTCAAAGTCCCTTAAAAATTTTCCAATTTTTGTCCCAATTCTTCCCATTCCCATTGAAACTTTTCAAATCCCTCTCAAAATTGTAGAAATTCTGTTAAAGCTTTTAAAAGTCTCTCTAGAATTTTCAAAATCCATGTCCACATGTTTACAATTTCACGTCAAAAAATTGCTAAAATTCCAGTTGAAATTTTTTCAAAGTCCCTTAAAAGTTTTCCAATTTTTGTCCCAATTCTTCCCATTCCCATTGAAACTTTTCAAATCCCTCTCAAAATTGTTGAAATTCTGTTGAAGCTTTTAAAATTCTCTCTAGAATTTTCAAAATCCATGGCCACATGTTTACAATTTCACGTCAAAAAATGGCTAAAATTCCAGTTGAAATTTTTTCAAAGTCCCTTAAAAATTTTCCAATTTTTGTCCCAATTCTTCCCATTCCCATTGAAACTTTTCAAATCCCTCTCAAAATTGTTGAAATTCTCTTGAAGCTTTTAAAATTCTCTCTAGAATTTTCAAAATCCATGGCCACATGTTTACAATTTCACGTCAAAAAATTGCTAAAATTCCAGTTGAAATTTTTTCAAAGTCCCTTAAAAATTTTCCAATTTTTGTCCCAATTCTTCCCATTCCCATTGAAACTTTTCAAATCCCTCTCAAAATTGTTGAAATTCTCTTGAAGCTTTTAAAATTCTCTCTAGAATTTTCAAAATCCACTTCAACATGTTTACAATTTCATGTCAAAAAATGGCTAAAATTCTAGTTGAAATTTTTTCAAAGTCCCTTAAATATTTTCCAATTTTTGTCCCAATTCTTCCCATTCCCTTTGAAACTTTTCAAATCCCTCTCAAAATTGTTGAAATTCTCTTGAAGCTTTTAAAATTCTCTCTAGAATTTTCAAAATCCATGTCCACATGTTTACAATTTCACGTCAAAAAATGGCTAAAATTCCAGTTGAAATTTTTCAAAGTCCCTTAAAAATTTTCCAATTTTTGTCCCAATTCTTCCCATTCCCATTGAAACTTTTCAAATCCCTCTCAAAATTGTTGAAATTCTCTTGAAGCTTTTAAAATTCTCTCTAGAATTTTCAAAATCCATGTCCACATGTTTACAATTTCACGTCAAAAAATGGCTAAAATTCCAGTTGAAATTTTTTCAAAGTCCCTTAAAAATTTTCCAATTTTTGTCCCAATTCTTCCCATTCCCATTGAAACTTTTCAAATCCCTCTCAAAATTGTTGAAATTCTCTTGAAGCTTTTAAAATTCTCTCTAGAATTTTCAAAATCCATGTCCACATATTTACAATTTCACGTCAAAAAATGGCTAAAATTCCAGTTGAAATTTTTTCAAAGTCCCTTAAAAATTTTCCAATTTTTGTCCCAATTCTTCCCATTCCCATTGAAACTTTTCAAATCCCTCTCAAAATTGTTGAAATTCTGTTGAAGCTTTTAAAATTCTCTCTAGAATTTTCAAAATCCATGGCCACATGTTTACAATTTCACGTCAAAAAATTGCTAAAATTCCAGTTGAAATTTTTTCAAAGTCCCTTAAAAATTTTCCAATTTTTGTCCCAATTCTTCCCATTCCCATTGAAACTTTTCAAATCCCTCTCAAAATTGTTGAAATTCTCTTGAAGCTTTTAAAATTCTCTCTAGAATTTTCAAAATCCACTTCAACATGTTTACAATTTCACGTCAAAAAATGGCTAAAATTCCAGTTGAAATTTTTTCAAAGTCCCTTAAAAATTTTCCAATTTTTGTCCCAATTCTTCCCATTCCCATTGAAACTTTTCAAATCCCTCTCAAAATTGTTGAAATTCTCTTGAAGCTTTTAAAATTCTCTCTAGAATTTTCAAAATCCACTTCAACATGTTTACAATTTCACATAAAAAAATTGCTAAAATTCCAGTTGAAATTTTTTCAAAGTCCCTTAAAAATTTTCCAATTTTTGTCCCAATTCTTCCCATTCCCATTGAAACTTTTCAAATCCCTCTCAAAATTGTTGAAATTCTCTTGAAGCTTTTAAAATTCTCTCTAGAATTTTCAAAATCCATGGCCACATGTTTACAATTTCACGTCAAAAAATTGCTAAAATTCCAGTTGAAATTTTTTCAAAGTCCCTTAAAAATTTTCCAATTTTTGTCCCAATTCTTCCCATTCCCATTGAAACTTTTCAAATCCCTCTCAAAATTGTTGAAATTCTCTTGAAGCTTTTAAAAGTCTCTCTAGAATTTTCAAAATCCATGTCCACATGTTTACAATTTCACGTCAAAAAATGGCTAAAATTCCAGTTGAAATTTTTTCAAAGTCCCTTAAAAATTTTCCAATTTTTGTCCCAATTCTTCCCATTCCCATTGAAACTTTTCAAATCCCTCTCAAAATTGTTGAAATTCTGTTGAAGCTTTTAAAATTCTCTCTAGAATTTTCAAAATCCATGGCCACATGTTTACAATTTCACGTCAAAAAATGGCTAAAATTCCAGTTGAAATTTTTTCAAAGTCCCTTAAAAATTTTCCAATTTTTGTCCCAATTCTTCCCATTCCCATTGAAACTTTTCAAATCCCTCTCAAAATTGTTGAAATTCTCTTGAAGCTTTTAAAATTCTCTCTAGAATTTTCAAAATCCACTTCAACATGTTTACAATTTCACGTCAAAATTGCTAAAATTCCAGTTGAAATTTTTTCAAAGTCCCTTAAAAATTTTCCAATTTTTGTCCCAATTCTTCCCATTCCCATTGAAACTTTTCAAATCCCTCTCAAAATTGTTGAAATTCTCTTGAAGCTTTTAAAAGTCTCTCTAGAATTTTCAAAATCCATGTCCACATGTTTACAATTTCACAGAAAAAAAATTGCTAAAATTCCAGTTGAAATGTTTTCAAAGTCCCTTAAAAATTTTCCAATTTTTGTCCCAATTCTTCCCATTCCCATTGAAACTTTTCAAATCCCTCTCAAAATTGTTGAAATTCTGTTGAAGCTTTTAAAATTCTCTCTAGAATTTTCAAAATCCATGTCCACATGTTTACAATTTCACATAAAAAATGGCTAAAATTCCAGTTGAAATTTTTTCAAAGTCCCTGAAAAATTTTCCAATTTTTGTCCCAATTCTTCCCATTCCCATTGAAACTTTTCAAATCCCTCTCAAAATTGTTGAAATTCTCTTGAAGCTTTTAAAATTCTCTCTAGAATTTTCAAAATCCATGTCCACATGTTTACAATTTCACGTCAAAAAATGGCTAAAATTCCAGTTGAAATTTTTTCAAAGTCCCTTAAAAATTTTCCAATTTTTGTCCCAATTCTTCCCATTCCCATTGAAACTTTTCAAATCCCTCTCAAAATTGTTGAAATTCTCTTGAAGCTTTTAAAATTCTCTCTAGAATTTTCAAAATCCATGGCCACATGTTTACAATTTCACAGAAAAAAATTGCTAAAATTCCAGTTGAAATTTTTTCAAAGTCCCTGAAAAATTTTCCAATTTTTGTCCCAATTCTTCCCATTCCCATTGAAACTTTTCAAATCCCTCTCAAAATTGTTGAAATTCTGTTGAAGCTTTTAAAATTCTCTCTAGAATTTTCAAAATCCATGTCCACATGTTTACAATTTCACATAAAAAAATTGCTAAAATTCCAGTTGAAATTTTTTCAAAGTCCCTTAAAAATTTTCCAATTTTTGTCCCAATTCTTCCCATTCCCATTGAAACTTTTCAAATCCCTCTCAAAATTGTTGAAATTCTGTTGAAGCTTTTAAAATTCTCTCTAGAATTTTCAAAATCCATGTCCACATGTTTACAATTTCACGTCAAAAAATGGCTAAAATTCCAGTTGAAATTTTTTCAAAGTCCCTTAAAAATTTTCCAATTTTTGTCCCAATTCTTCCCATTCCCATTGAAACTTTTCAAATCCCTCTCAAAATTGTTGAAATTCTCTTGAAGCTTTTAAAATTCTCTCTAGAATTTTCAAAATCCATGTCCACATGTTTACAATTTCACATAAAAAAATTGCTAAAATTCCAGTTGAAATTTTTTCAAAGTCCCTTAAAAATTTTCCAATTTTTGTCCCAATTCTTCCCATTCCCATTGAAACTTTTCAAATCCCTCTCAAAATTGTAGAAATTCTGTTAAAGCTTTAAAAGTCTCTCTAGAATTTTCAAAATCCATGTCCACATGTTTACAATTTCACGTCAAAAAATTGCTAAAATTCCAGTTGAAATTTTTTCAAAGTCCCTTAAAAGTTTTCCAATTTTTGTCCCAATTCTTCCCATTCCCATTGAAACTTTTCAAATCCCTCTCAAAATTGTTGAAATTCTGTTGAAGCTTTTAAAATTCTCTCTAGAATTTTCAAAATCCATGGCCACATGTTTACAATTTCACGTCAAAAAATGGCTAAAATTCCAGTTGAAATTTTTTCAAAGTCCCTTAAAAATTTTCCAATTTTTGTCCCAATTCTTCCCATTCCCATTGAAACTTTTCAAATCCCTCTCAAAATTGTTGAAATTCTCTTGAAGCTTTTAAAATTCTCTCTAGAATTTTCAAAATCCATGGCCACATGTTTACAATTTCACGTCAAAAAATGGCTAAAATTCTAGTTGAAATTTTTTCAAAGTCCCTTAAATATTTTCCAATTTTTGTCCCAATTCTTCCCATTCCCTTTGAAACTTTTCAAATCCCTCTCAAAATTGTTGAAATTCTCTTGAAGCTTTTAAAATTCTCTCTAGAATTTTCAAAATCCATGTCCACATGTTTACAATTTCACGTCAAAAAATGGCTAAAATTCCAGTTGAAATTTTTTCAAAGTCCCTTAAAAATTTTCCAATTTTTGTCCCAATTCCTCCCATTCCCATTGAAACTTTTCAAATCCCTCTCAAAATTGTTGAAATTCTCTTGAAGCTTTTAAAATTCTCTCTAGAATTTTCAAAATCCATGTCCACATGTTTACAATTTCACGTCAAAAAATTGCTAAAATTCCAGTTGAAATTTTTTCAAAGTCCCTTCAAAATTTTCCAATTTTTGTCCCAATTCTTCCCATTCCCATTGAAACTTTTCAAATCCCTCTCAAAATTGTTGAAATTCTCTTGAAGCTTTTAAAAGTCTCTCTAGAATTTTCAAAATCCACTTCAACATGTTTACAATTTCACGTCAAAAAATGGCTAAAATTCCAGTTGAAATTTTTTCAAAGTCCCTTAAAAATTTTCCAATTTTTGTCCCAATTCTTCCCATTCCCATTGAAACTTTTCAAATCCCTCTCAAAATTGTTGAAATTCTCTTGAAGCTTTTAAAATTCTCTCTAGAATTTTCAAAATCCATGTCCACATGTTTACAATTTCACAGAAAAAAATTGCTAAAATTCCAGTTGAAATTTTTTCAAAGTCCCTTAAAAATTTTCCAATTTTTGTCCCAATTCTTCCCATTCCCATTGAAACTTTTCAAATCCCTCTCAAAATTGTTGAAATTCTGTTGAAGCTTTTAAAATTCTCTCTAGAATTTTCAAAATCCATGTCCACATGTTTACAATTTCACGTCAAAAAATGGCTAAAATTCCAGTTGAAATTTTTTCAAAGTCCCTTAAAAATTTTCCAATTTTTGTCCCAATTCTTCCCATTCCCATTGAAACTTTTCAAATCCCTCTCAAAATTGTTGAAATTCTGTTGAAGCTTTTAAAATTCTCTCTAGAATTTTCAAAATCCATGGCCACATGTTTACAATTTCACGTCAAAAAATGGCTAAAATTCCAGTTGAAATTTTTTCAAAGTCCCTTAAAAATTTTCCAATTTTTGTCCCAATTCTTCCCATTCCCATTGAAACTTTTCAAATCCCTCTCAAAATTGTTGAAATTCTCTTGAAGCTTTTAAAATTCTCTCTAGAATTTTCAAAATCCATGGCCACATGTTTACAATTTCACGTCAAAAAATGGCTAAAATTCCAGTTGAAATTTTTTCAAAGTCCCTTAAAAATTTTCCAATTTTTGTCCCAATTCTTCCCATTCCCATTGAAACTTTTCAAATCCCTCTCAAAATTGTTGAAATTCTCTTGAAGCTTTTAAAATTCTCTCTAGAATTTTCAAAATCCACTTCAACATGTTTACAATTTCATGTCAAAAAATGGCTAAAATTCTAGTTGAAATTTTTTCAAAGTCCCTTAAATATTTTCCAATTTTTGTCCCAATTCTTCCCATTCCCTTTGAAACTTTTCAAATCCCTCTCAAAATTGTTGAAATTCTCTTGAAGCTTTTAAAATTCTCTCTAGAATTTTCAAAATCCATGTCCACATGTTTACAATTTCACGTCAAAAAATGGCTAAAATTCCAGTTGAAATTTTTCAAAGTCCCTTAAAAATTTTCCAATTTTTGTCCCAATTCTTCCCATTCCCATTGAAACTTTTCAAATCCCTCTCAAAATTGTTGAAATTCTCTTGAAGCTTTTAAAATTCTCTCTAGAATTTTCAAAATCCATGTCCACATGTTTACAATTTCACGTCAAAAAATGGCTAAAATTCCAGTTGAAATTTTTTCAAAGTCCCTTAAAAATTTTCCAATTTTTGTCCCAATTCTTCCCATTCCCATTGAAACTTTTCAAATCCCTCTCAAAATTGTTGAAATTCTGTTGAAGCTTTTAAAATTCTCTCTAGAATTTTCTAAATCCATGTCCACATGTTTACAATTTCACGTCAAAAAATGGCTAAAATTCCAGTTGAAATTTTTTCAAAGTCCCTTAAAAATTTTCCAATTTTTGTCCCAATTCTTCCCATTCCCATTGAAACTTTTCAAATCCCTCTCAAAATTGTTGAAATTCTCTTGAAGCTTTTAAAATTCTCTCTAGAATTTTCAAAATCCATGGCCACATGTTTACAATTTCACGTCAAAAAATTGCTAAAATTCCAGTTGAAATTTTTTCAAAGTCCCTTAAAAATTTTCCAATTTTTGTCCCAATTCTTCCCATTCCGATTGAAACTTTTCAAATCCCTCTCAAAATTGTTGAAATTCTCTTGAAGCTTTTAAAAGTCTCTCTAGAATTTTCAAAATCCATGTCCACATGTTTACAATTTCACGTCAAAAAATGGCTAAAATTCCAGTTGAAATTTTTTCAAAGTCCCTTAAAAATTTTCCAATTTTTGTCCCAATTCTTCCCATTCCCATTGAAACTTTTCAAATCCCTCTCCAAATTGTTGAAATTCTCTTGAAGCTTTTAAAATTCTCTCTAGAATTTTCAAAATCCATGTCCACATGTTTACAATTTCACATAAAAAAATTGCTAAAATTCCAGTTGAAATTTTTTCAAAGTCCCTTAAAAATTTTCCAATTTTTGTCCCAATTCTTCCCATTCCCATTGAAACTTTTCAAATCCCTCTCAAAATTGTTGAAATTCTCTTGAAGCTTTTAAAATTCTCTCTAGAATTTTCAAAATCCATGGCCACATGTTTACAATTTCACGTCAAAAAATTGCTAAAATTCCAGTTGAAATTTTTTCAAAGTCCCTTAAAAATTTTCCAATTTTTGTCCCAATTCTTCCCATTCCCATTGAAACTTTTCAAATCCCTCTCAAAATTGTTGAAATTCTCTTGAAGCTTTTAAAAGTCTCTCTAGAATTTTCAAAATCCATGGCCACATGTTTACAATTTCACGTAAAAAAATTGCTAAAATTCCAGTTGAAATTTTTTCAAAGTCCCTTAAAAATTTTCCAATTTTTGTCCCAATTCTTCCCATTCCCATTGAAACTTTTCAAATCCCTCTCAAAATTGTTGAAATTCTGTTGAAGCTTTTAAAATTCTCTCTAGAATTTTCAAAATCCACTTCAACATGTTTACAATTTCACGTCAAAAAATGGCTAAAATTCCAGTTGAAATTTTTTCAAAGTCCCTTAAAAATTTTCCAATTTTTGTCCCAATTCTTCCCATTCCCATTGAAACTTTTCAAATCCCTCTCAAAATTGTTGAAATTCTCTTGAAGCTTTTAAAATTCTCTCTAGAATTTTCAAAATCCACTTCAACATGTTTACAATTTCACGTCAAAATTGCTAAAATTCCAGTTGAAATTTTTTCAAAGTCCCTTAAAAATTTTCCAATTTTTGTCCCAATTCTTCCCATTCCCATTGAAACTTTTCAAATCCCTCTCAAAATTGTTGAAATTCTCTTGAAGCTTTTAAAAGTCTCTCTAGAATTTTCAAAATCCATGTCCACATGTTTACAATTTCACAGAAAAAAAATTGCTAAAATTCCAGTTGAAATGTTTTCAAAGTCCCTTAAAAATTTTCCAATTTTTGTCCCAATTCTTCCCATTCCCATTGAAACTTTTCAAATCCCTCTCAAAATTGTTGAAATTCTGTTGAAGCTTTTAAAATTCTCTCTAGAATTTTCAAAATCCATGTCCACATGTTTACAATTTCACATAAAAAATGGCTAAAATTCCAGTTGAAATTTTTTCAAAGTCCCTTAAAAATTTTCCAATTTTTGTCCCAATTCTTCCCATTCCCATTGAAACTTTTCAAATCCCTCTCAAAATTGTTGAAATTCTCTTGAAGCTTTTAAAATTCTCTCTAGAATTTTCAAAATCCATGGCCACATGTTTACAATTTCACAGAAAAAAATTGCTAAAATTCCAGTTGAAATTTTTTCAAAGTCCCTTAAAAATTTTCCAATTTTTGTCCCAATTCTTCCCATTCCCATTGAAACTTTTCAAATCCCTCTCAAAATTGTTGAAATTCTGTTGAAGCTTTTAAAATTCTCTCTAGAATTTTCAAAATCCATGTCCACATGTTTACAATTTCACATAAAAAAATTGCTAAAATTCCAGTTGAAATTTTTTCAAAGTCCCTTAAAAATTTTCCAATTTTTGTCCCAATTCTTCCCATTCCCATTGAAACTTTTCAAATCCCTCTCAAAATTGTTGAAATTCTCTTGAAGCTTTTAAAATTCTCTCTAGAATTTTCAAAATCCATGTCCACATGTTTACAATTTCACGTCAAAAAATGGCTAAAATTCCAGTTGAAATTTTTTCAAAGTCCCTTAAAAATTTTCCAATTTTTGTCCCAATTCTTCCCATTCCCATTGAAACTTTTCAAATCCCTCTCAAAATTGTTGAAATTCTCTTGAAGCTTTTAAAATTCTCTCTAGAATTTTCAAAATCCATGGCCACATGTTTACAATTTCACATAAAAAAATTGCTAAAATTCCAGTTGAAATTTTTTCAAAGTCCCTTAAAAATTTTCCAATTTTTGTCCCAATTCTTCCCATTCCCATTGAAACTTTTCAAATCCCTCTCAAAATTGTAGAAATTCTGTTAAAGCTTTAAAAGTCTCTCTAGAATTTTCAAAATCCATGTCCACATGTTTACAATTTCACGTCAAAAAATTGCTAAAATTCCAGTTGAAATTTTTTCAAAGTCCCTTAAAAGTTTTCCAATTTTTGTCCCAATTCTTCCCATTCCCATTGAAACTTTTCAAATCCCTCTCAAAATTGTTGAAATTCTGTTGAAGCTTTTAAAATTCTCTCTAGAATTTTCAAAATCCATGGCCACATGTTTACAATTTCACGTCAAAAAATGGCTAAAATTCCA
Organism: Streptopelia decaocto; assembly: GCF_964273445.1. Taxonomy (NCBI): domain Eukaryota; kingdom Metazoa; phylum Chordata; class Aves; order Columbiformes; family Columbidae; genus Streptopelia; species Streptopelia decaocto. The sequence goes on along the minus strand of NW_028116612.1, from coordinate 17,796 downwards.
GTTGAAATTTTTTCAAAGTCCCTTAAAAATTTTCCAATTTTTGTCCCAATTCTTCCCATTCCCATTGAAACTTTTCAAATCCCTCTCAAAATTGTTGAAATTCTCTTGAAGCTTTTAAAATTCTCTCTAGAATTTTCAAAATCCATGGCCACATGTTTACAATTTCACAGAAAAAAATTGCTAAAATTCCAGTTGAAATTTTTTCAAAGTCCCTTAAAAATTTTCCAATTTTTGTCCCAATTCTTCCCATTCCCATTGAAACTTTTCAAATCCCTCTCAAAATTGTTGAAATTCTGTTGAAGCTTTTAAAATTCTCTCTAGAATTTTCAAAATCCATGTCCACATGTTTACAATTTCACGTCAAAAAATGGCTAAAATTCCAGTTGAAATTTTTTCAAAGTCCCTTAAAAATTTTCCAATTTTTGTCCCAATTCTTCCCATTCCCATTGAAACTTTTCAAATCCCTCTCAAAATTGTTGAAATTCTGTTGAAGCTTTTAAAATTCTCTCTAGAATTTTCAAAATCCATGGCCACATGTTTACAATTTCACGTCAAAAAATGGCTAAAATTCCAGTTGAAATTTTTTCAAAGTCCCTTAAAAATTTTCCAATTTTTGTCCCAATTCTTCCCATTCCCATTGAAACTTTTCAAATCCCTCTCAAAATTGTTGAAATTCTCTTGAAGCTTTTAAAATTCTCTCTAGAATTTTCAAAATCCATGGCCACATGTTTACAATTTCACGTCAAAAAATTGCTAAAATTCCAGTTGAAATTTTTTCAAAGTCCCTTAAAAATTTTCCAATTTTTGTCCCAATTCTTCCCATTCCCATTGAAACTTTTCAAATCCCTCTCAAAATTGTTGAAATTCTCTTGAAGCTTTTAAAATTCTCTCTAGAATTTTCAAAATCCACTTCAACATGTTTACAATTTCATGTCAAAAAATGGCTAAAATTCTAGTTGAAATTTTTTCAAAGTCCCTTAAATATTTTCCAATTTTTGTCCCAATTCTTCCCATTCCCTTTGAAACTTTTCAAATCCCTCTCAAAATTGTTGAAATTCTCTTGAAGCTTTTAAAATTCTCTCTAGAATTTTCAAAATCCATGTCCACATGTTTACAATTTCACGTCAAAAAATGGCTAAAATTCCAGTTGAAATTTTTCAAAGTCCCTTAAAAATTTTCCAATTTTTGTCCCAATTCTTCCCATTCCCATTGAAACTTTTCAAATCCCTCTCAAAATTGTTGAAATTCTCTTGAAGCTTTTAAAATTCTCTCTAGAATTTTCAAAATCCATGTCCACATGTTTACAATTTCACGTCAAAAAATGGCTAAAATTCCAGTTGAAATTTTTTCAAAGTCCCTTAAAAATTTTCCAATTTTTGTCCCAATTCTTCCCATTCCCATTGAAACTTTTCAAATCCCTCTCAAAATTGTTGAAATTCTGTTGAAGCTTTTAAAATTCTCTCTAGAATTTTCTAAATCCATGTCCACATGTTTACAATTTCACGTCAAAAAATGGCTAAAATTCCAGTTGAAATTTTTTCAAAGTCCCTTAAAAATTTTCCAATTTTTGTCCCAATTCTTCCCATTCCCATTGAAACTTTTCAAATCCCTCTCAAAATTGTTGAAATTCTCTTGAAGCTTTTAAAATTCTCTCTAGAATTTTCAAAATCCATGGCCACATGTTTACAATTTCACGTCAAAAAATTGCTAAAATTCCAGTTGAAATTTTTTCAAAGTCCCTTAAAAATTTTCCAATTTTTGTCCCAATTCTTCCCATTCCGATTGAAACTTTTCAAATCCCTCTCAAAATTGTTGAAATTCTCTTGAAGCTTTTAAAAGTCTCTCTAGAATTTTCAAAATCCATGTCCACATGTTTACAATTTCACGTCAAAAAATGGCTAAAATTCCAGTTGAAATTTTTTCAAAGTCCCTTAAAAATTTTCCAATTTTTGTCCCAATTCTTCCCATTCCCATTGAAACTTTTCAAATCCCTCTCCAAATTGTTGAAATTCTCTTGAAGCTTTTAAAATTCTCTCTAGAATTTTCAAAATCCATGTCCACATGTTTACAATTTCACATAAAAAAATTGCTAAAATTCCAGTTGAAATTTTTTCAAAGTCCCTTAAAAATTTTCCAATTTTTGTCCCAATTCTTCCCATTCCCATTGAAACTTTTCAAATCCCTCTCAAAATTGTTGAAATTCTCTTGAAGCTTTTAAAATTCTCTCTAGAATTTTCAAAATCCATGGCCACATGTTTACAATTTCACGTCAAAAAATTGCTAAAATTCCAGTTGAAATTTTTTCAAAGTCCCTTAAAAATTTTCCAATTTTTGTCCCAATTCTTCCCATTCCCATTGAAACTTTTCAAATCCCTCTCAAAATTGTTGAAATTCTCTTGAAGCTTTTAAAAGTCTCTCTAGAATTTTCAAAATCCATGGCCACATGTTTACAATTTCACGTCAAAAAATGGCTAAAATTCCAGTTGAAATTTTTTCAAAGTCCCTTAAAAATTTTCCAATTTTTGTCCCAATTCTTCCCATTCCCATTGAAACTTTTCAAATCCCTCTCAAAATTGTTGAAATTCTGTTGAAGCTTTTAAAATTCTCTCTAGAATTTTCAAAATCCACTTCAACATGTTTACAATTTCACGTCAAAAAATGGCTAAAATTCCAGTTGAAATTTTTTCAAAGTCCCTTAAAAATTTTCCAATTTTTGTCCCAATTCTTCCCATTCCCATTGAAACTTTTCAAATCCCTCTCAAAATTGTTGAAATTCTCTTGAAGCTTTTAAAATTCTCTCTAGAATTTTCAAAATCCACTTCAACATGTTTACAATTTCACGTCAAAATTGCTAAAATTCCAGTTGAAATTTTTTCAAAGTCCCTTAAAAATTTTCCAATTTTTGTCCCAATTCTTCCCATTCCCATTGAAACTTTTCAAATCCCTCTCAAAATTGTTGAAATTCTCTTGAAGCTTTTAAAAGTCTCTCTAGAATTTTCAAAATCCATGTCCACATGTTTACAATTTCACAGAAAAAAAATTGCTAAAATTCCAGTTGAAATGTTTTCAAAGTCCCTTAAAAATTTTCCAATTTTTGTCCCAATTCTTCCCATTCCCATTGAAACTTTTCAAATCCCTCTCAAAATTGTTGAAATTCTGTTGAAGCTTTTAAAATTCTCTCTAGAATTTTCAAAATCCATGTCCACATGTTTACAATTTCACATAAAAAATGGCTAAAATTCCAGTTGAAATTTTTTCAAAGTCCCTGAAAAATTTTCCAATTTTTGTCCCAATTCTTCCCATTCCCATTGAAACTTTTCAAATCCCTCTCAAAATTGTTGAAATTCTCTTGAAGCTTTTAAAATTCTCTCTAGAATTTTCAAAATCCATGTCCACATGTTTACAATTTCACGTCAAAAAATGGCTAAAATTCCAGTTGAAATTTTTTCAAAGTCCCTTAAAAATTTTCCAATTTTTGTCCCAATTCTTCCCATTCCCATTGAAACTTTTCAAATCCCTCTCAAAATTGTTGAAATTCTCTTGAAGCTTTTAAAATTCTCTCTAGAATTTTCAAAATCCATGTCCACATGTTTACAATTTCACATAAAAAAATTGCTAAAATTCCAGTTGAAATTTTTTCAAAGTCCCTTAAAAATTTTCCAATTTTTGTCCCAATTCTTCCCATTCCCATTGAAACTTTTCAAATCCCTCTCAAAATTGTTGAAATTCTGTTGAAGCTTTTAAAATTCTCTCTAGAATTTTCAAAATCCATGTCCACATGTTTACAATTTCACGTCAAAAAATTGCTAAAATTCCAGTTGAAATTTTTTCAAAGTCCCTTAAAAATTTTCCAATTTTTGTCCCAATTCTTCCCATTCCCATTGAAACTTTTCAAATCCCTCTCAAAATTGTTGAAATTCTCTTGAAGCTTTTAAAATTCTCTCTAGAATTTTCAAAATTCATGTCCACATGTTTACAATTTCACGTCAAAAAATGGCTAAAATTCCAGTTGAAATGTTTTCAAAGTCCCTTAAAAATTTTCCAATTTTTGTCCCAATTCTTCCCATTCCCATTGAAACTTTTCAAATCCCTCTCAAAATTGTTGAAATTCTCTTGAAGCTTTTAAAATTCTCTCTAGAATTTTCAAAATCCATGGCCACATGTTTACAATTTCACGTCAAAAAATTGCTAAAATTCCAGTTGAAATTTTTTCAAAGTCCCTTCAAAATTTTCCAATTTTTGTCCCAATTCTTCCCATTCCCATTGAAACTTTTCAAATCCCTCTCAAAATTGTTGAAATTCTGTTGAAGCTTTTAAAATTCTCTCTAGAATTTTCAAAATCCATGTCCACATGTTTACAATTTCACATAAAAAAATGGCTAAAATTCCAGTTGAAATTTTTTCAAAGTCCCTTAAAAATTTTCCAATTTTTGTCCCAATTCTTCCCATTCCCATTGAAACTTTTCAAATCCCTCTCAAAATTGTTGAAATTCTCTTGAAGCTTTTAAAAGTCTCTCTAGAATTTTCAAAATCCATGTCCACATGTTTACAATTTCACATAAAAAAATGGCTAAAATTCCAGTTGAAATTTTTTCAAAGTCCCTTAAAAATTTTCCAATTTTTGTCCCAATTCTTCCCATTCCCATTGAAACTTTTCAAATCCCTCTCAAAATTGTTGAAATTCTGTTGAAGCTTTTAAAATTCTCTCTAGAATTTTCAAAATCCACTTCAACATGTTTACAATTTCACGTCAAAATTGCTAAAATTCCAGTTGAAATTTTTTCAAAGTCCCTTAAAAATTTTCCAATTTTTGTCCCAATTCTTCCCATTCCCATTGAAACTTTTCAAATCCCTCTCCAAATTGTTGAAATTCTCTTGAAGCTTTTAAAATTCTCTCTAGAATTTTCAAAATCCATGTCCACATGTTTACAATTTCACATAAAAAAAATGCTAAAATTCCAGTTGAAATTTTTTCAAAGTCCCTTAAAAATTTTCCAATTTTTGTCCCAATTCTTCCCATTCCCATTGAAACTTTTCAAATCCCTCTCAAAATTGTTGAAATTCTGTTGAAGCTTTTAAAATTCTCTCTAGAATTTTCAAAATCCATGGCCACATGTTTACAATTTCACGTCAAAAAATGGCTAAAATTCCAGTTGAAATTTTTTCAAAGTCCCTTAAAAATTTTCCAATTTTTGTCCCAATTCTTCCCATTCCCATTGAAACTTTTCAAATCCCTCTCAAAATTGTTGAAATTCTGTTGAAGCTTTTAAAATTCTCTCTAGAATTTTCAAAATCCATGTCCACATGTTTACAATTTCACGTCAAAATTGCTAAAATTCCAGTTGAAATTTTTTCAAAGTCCCTTAAAAATTTTCCAATTTTTGTCCCAATTCTTCCCATTCCCATTGAAACTTTTCAAATCCCTCTCAAAATTGTTGAAATTCTCTTGAAGCTTTTAAAAGTCTCTCTAGAATTTTCAAAATCCATGTCCACATGTTTACAATTTCACATAAAAAATTGCTAAAATTCCAGTTGAAATGTTTTCAAAGTCCCTTAAAAATTTTCCAATTTTTGTCCCAATTCTTCCCATTCCCATTGAAACTTTTCAAATCCCTCTCAAAATTGTTGAAACTCTGTTGAAGCTTTTAAAATTCTCTCTAGAATTTTCAAAATCCATGTCCACATGTTTACATTTTCATGTCAAAAAATTGCTAAAATTCCAGTTGAAATTTTTTCAAAGTCCCTTAAAACTTTTCCAATTTTTGTCCCAATTCTTCCCATTCCCATTGAAACTTTTCAAATCCCTCTCAAAATTGTTGAAATTCTGTTGAAGCTTTTAAAATTCTCTCTAGAATTTTCAAAATCCATGTCCACATGTTTACAATTTCACATAAAAAAATTGCTAAAATTCCAGTTGAAATTTTTTCAAAGTCCCTTAAAAATTTTCCAATTTTTGTCCCAATTCTTCCCATTCCCATTGAAACTTTTCAAATCCCTCTCAAAATTGTTGAAATTCTCTTGAAGCTTTTAAAAGTCTCTCTAGAATTTTCAAAATCCATGTCCACATGTTTACAATTTCACGTCAAAAAATGGCTAAAATTCCAGTTGAAATTTTTTCAAAGTCCCTTAAAAATTTTCCAATTTTTGTCCCAATTCTTCCCATTCCCATTGAAACTTTTCAAATCCCTCTCAAAATTGTTGAAATTCTGTTGAAGCTTTTAAAATTCTCTCTAGAATTTTCAAAATCCACTTCAACATGTTTACAATTTCACGTCAAAATTGCTAAAATTCCAGTTGAAATTTTTTCAAAGTCCCTTAAAAATTTTCCAATTTTTGTCCCAATTCTTCCCATTCCCATTGAAACTTTTCAAATCCCTCTCAAAATTGTTGAAATTCTCTTGAAGCTTTTAAAATTCTCTCTAGAATTTTCAAAATCCATGTCCACATGTTTACAATTTCACATAAAAAAATTGCTAAAATTCCAGTTGAAATTTTTTCAAAGTCCCTTAAAAATTTTCCAATTTTTGTCCCAATTCTTCCCATTCCCATTGAAACTTTTCAAATCCCTCTCAAAATTGTTGAAATTCTGTTGAAGCTTTTAAAATTCTCTCTAGAATTTTCAAAATCCATGGCCACATGTTTACAATTTCACGTCAAAAAATGGCTAAAATTCCAGTTGAAATTTTTTCAAAGTCCCTTAAAAATTTTCCAATTTTTGTCCCAATTCTTCCCATTCCCATTGAAACTTTTCAAATCCCTCTCAAAATTGTTGAAATTCTGTTGAAGCTTTTAAAATTCTCTCTAGAATTTTCAAAATCCATGTCCACATGTTTACAATTTCACGTCAAAATTGCTAAAATTCCAGTTGAAATTTTTTCAAAGTCCCTTAAAAATTTTCCAATTTTTGTCCCAATTCTTCCCATTCCCATTGAAACTTTTCAAATCCCTCTCAAAATTGTTGAAATTCTCTTGAAGCTTTTAAAAGTCTCTCTAGAATTTTCAAAATCCATGTCCACATGTTTACAATTTCACAGAAAAAAAATTGCTAAAATTCCAGTTGAAATGTTTTCAAAGTCCCTTAAAAATTTTCCAATTTTTGTCCCAATTCTTCCCATTCCCATTGAAACTTTTCAAATCCCTCTCAAAATTGTTGAAACTCTGTTGAAGCTTTTAAAATTCTCTCTAGAATTTTCAAAATCCATGTCCACATGTTTACATTTTCATGTCAAAAAATTGCTAAAATTCCAGTTGAAATTTTTTCAAAGTCCCTTCAAACTTTTCCAATTTTTGTCCCAATTCTTCCCATTCCCATTGAAACTTTTCAAATCCCTCTCAAAATTGTTGAAATTCTGTTGAAGCTTTTAAAATTCTCTCTAGAATTTTCAAAATCCATGTCCACATGTTTACAATTTCACGTCAAAAAATGGCTAAAATTCCAGTTGAAATTTTTTCAAAGTCCCTTAAAAATTTTCCAATTTTTGTCCCAATTCTTCCCATTCCCATTGAAACTTTTCAAATCCCTCTCAAAATTGTTGAAATTCTCTTGAAGCTTTTAAAATTCTCTCTAGAATTTTCAAAATCCATGGCCACATGTTTACAATTTCACATAAAAAAATGGCTAAAATTCCAGTTGAAATTTTTTCAAAGTCCCTTAAAAATTTTCCAATTTTTGTCCCAATTCTTCCCATTCCCATTGAAACTTTTCAAATCCCTCTCAAAATTGTTGAAATTCTGTTGAAGCTTTTAAAATTCTCTCTAGAATTTTCTAAAATCCATGTCCACATGTTTACAATTTCACGTCAAAAAATTGCTAAAATTCCAGTTGAAATTTTTTCAAAGTCCCTTAAAAATTTTCCAATTTTTGTCCCAATTCTTCCCATTCCCATTGAAACTTTTCAAATCCCTCTCAAAATTGTTGAAATTCTGTTGAAGCTTTTAAAATTCTCTCTAGAATTTTCAAAATCCATGTCCACATGTTTACAATTTCACGTCAAAAAATTGCTAAAATTCCAGTTGAAATTTTTTCAAAGTCCCTTAAAAATTTTCCAATTTTTGTCCCAATTCTTCCCATTCCCATTGAAACTTTTCAAATCCCTCTCAAAATTGTTGAAATTCTCTTGAAGCTTTTAAAAGTCTCTCTAGAATTTTCAAAATCCATGTCCACATGTTTACAATTTCACGTCAAAAAATGGCTAAAATTCCAGTTGAAATTTTTTCAAAGTCCCTTAAAAATTTTCCAATTTTTGTCCCAATTCTTCCCATTCCCATTGAAACTTTTCAAATCCCTCTCAAAATTGTTGAAATTCTGTTGAAGCTTTTAAAATTCTCTCTAGAATTTTCAAAATCCACTTCAACATGTTTACAATTTCACGTCAAAATTGCTAAAATTCCAGTTGAAATTTTTCAAAGTCCCTTAAAAATTTTCCAATTTTTGTCCCAATTCTTCCCATTCCCATTGAAACTTTTCAAATCCCTCTCAAAATTGTTGAAATTCTGTTGAAGCTTTTAAAATTCTCTCTAGAATTTTCAAAATCCATGTCCACATGTTTACAATTTCACATAAAAAAATTGCTAAAATTCCAGTTGAAATTTTTTCAAAGTCCCTTAAAAATTTTCCAATTTTTGTCCCAATTCTTCCCATTCCCATTGAAACTTTTCAAATCCCTCTCAAAATTGTTGAAATTCTGTTGAAGCTTTTAAAATTCTCTCTAGAATTTTCAAAATCCATGGACACATGTTTACAATTTCACATAAAAAAATTGCTAAAATTCCAGTTGAAATTTTTTCAAAGTCCCTTAAAAATTTTCCAATTTTTGTCCCAATTCTTCCCATTCCCATTGAAACTTTTCAAATCCCTCTCAAAATTGTTGAAATTCTGTTGAAGCTTTTAAAATTCTCTCTAGAATTTTCAAAATCCATGGCCACATGTTTACAATTTCACGTCAAAAAATGGCTAAAATTCCAGTTGAAATTTTTTCAAAGTCCCTTAAAAATCTTCCAATTTTTGTCCCAATTCTTCCCATTCCCATTGAAACTTTTCAAATCCCTCTCAAAATTGTTGAAATTCTGTTGAAGCTTTTAAAATTCTCTCTAGAATTTTCAAAATCCATGTCCACATGTTTACAATTTCACGTCAAAAAATTGCTAAAATTCCAGTTGAAATTTTTTCAAAGTCCCTTAAAAATTTTCCAATTTTTGTCCCAATTCTTCCCATTCCCATTGAAACTTTTCAAATCCCTCTCAAAATTGTTGAAATTCTGTTGAAGCTTTTAAAATTCTCTCTAGAATTTTCAAAATTCATGTCCACATGTTTACAATTTCACGTCAAAAAATTGCTAAAATTCCAGTTGAAATTTTTTCAAAGTCCCTTAAAAATTTTCCAATTTTTGTCCCAATTCTTCCCATTCCCATTGAAACTTTTCAAATCCCTCTCAAAATTGTTGAAATTCTCTTGAAGCTTTTAAAATTCTCTCTAGAATTTTCAAAATCCATGGCCACATGTTTACAATTTCACGTCAAAAAATTGCTAAAATTCCAGTTGAAATTTTTTCAAAGTCCCTTAAAAATTTTCCAATTTTTGTCCCAATTCTTCCCATTCCCATTGAAACTTTTCAAATCCCTCTCAAAATTGTTGAAATTCTCTTGAAGCTTTTAAAATTCTCTCTAGAATTTTCAAAATCCATGTCCACATGTTTACAATTTCACATAAAAAAATGGCTAAAATTCCAGTTGAAATTTTTTCAAAGTCCCTTAAAAATTTTCCAATTTTTGTCCCAATTCTTCCCATTCCCATTGAAACTTTTCAAATCCCTCTCAAAATTGTTGAAATTCTCTTGAAGCTTTTAAAAGTCTCTCTAGAATTTTCAAAATCCATGTCCACATGTTTACAATTTCACGTCAAAAAATGGCTAAAATTCCAGTTGAAATTTTTTCAAAGTCCCTTAAAAATTTTCCAATTTTTGTCCCAATTCTTCCCATTCCCATTGAAACTTTTCAAATCCCTCTCAAAATTGTTGAAATTCTGTTGAAGCTTTTAAAATTCTCTCTAGAATTTTCAAAATCCACTTCAACATGTTTACAATTTCACATAAAAATTGCTAAAATTCCAGTTGAAATTTTTTCAAAGTCCCTTAAAAATTTTCCAATTTTTGTCCCAATTCTTCCCATTCCCATTGAAACTTTTCAAATCCCTCTCAAAATTGTTGAAATTCTCTTGAAGCTTTTAAAATTCTCTCTAGAATTTTCAAAATCCATGTCCACATGTTTACAATTTCACATAAAAAAATTGCTAAAATTCCAGTTGAAATTTTTTCAAAGTCCCTTAAAAATTTTCCAATTTTTGTCCCAATTCTTCCCATTCCCATTGAAACTTTTCAAATCCCTCTCAAAATTGTTGAAATTCTGTTGAAGCTTTTAAAATTCTCTCTAGAATTTTCAAAATCCATGGCCACATGTTTACAATTTCACGTCAAAAAATTGCTAAAATTCCAGTTGAAATTTTTTCAAAGTCCCTTAAAAATTTTCCAATTTTTGTCCCAATTCTTCCCATTCCCATTGAAACTTTTCAAATCCCTCTCAAAATTGTTGAAATTCTGTTGAAGCTTTTAAAAATCTCTCTAGAATTTTCAAAATCCATGTCCACATGTTTACAATTTCACATAAAAAAATTGCTAAAATTCCAGTTGAAATTTTTCAAAGTCCCTTAAAAATTTTCCAATTTTTGTCCCAATTCTTCCCATTCCCATTGAAACTTTTCAAATCCCTCTCAAAATTGTAGAAATTCTGTTAAAGCTTTTAAAAGTCTCTCTAGAATTTTCAAAATCCATGTCCACATGTTTACAATTTCACGTAAAAAAATTGCTAAAATTCCAGTTGAAATTTTTTCAAAGTCCCTTAAAAGTTTTCCTATTTTTGTCCCAATTCTTCCCATTCCCATTGAAACTTTTCAAATCCCTCTCAAAATTGTTGAAATTCTGTTGAAGCTTTTAAAATTCTCTCTAGAATTTTCAAAATCCATGTCCACATGTTTACAATTTCATGTCAAAAAATTGCTAAAATTCCAGTTGAAATTTTTTCAAAGTCCCTTAAAAATTTTCCAATTTTTGTCCCAATTCTTCCCATTCCCATTGAAACTTTTCAAATCCCTCTCAAAATTGTTGAAATTCTGTTGAAGCTTTTAAAATTCTCTCTAGAATTTTCAAAATTCATGTCCACATGTTTACAATTTCACGTCAAAAAATTGCTAAAATTCCAGTTGAAATTTTTTCAAAGTCCCTTAAAAATTTTCCAATTTTTGTCCCAATTCTTCCCATTCCCATTGAAACTTTTCAAATCCCTCTCAAAATTGTTGAAATTCTCTTGAAGCTTTTAAAATTCTCTCTAGAATTTTCAAAATCCATGGCCACATGTTTACAATTTCACGTCAAAAAATTGCTAAAATTCCAGTTGAAATTTTTTCAAAGTCCTTAAAAATTTTCCAATTTTTGTCCCAATTCTTCCCATTCCCATTGAAACTTTTCAAATCCCTCTCAAAATTGTTGAAATTCTCTTGAAGCTTTTAAAATTCTCTCTAGAATTTTCAAAATCCATGTCCACATGTTTACAATTTCACATAAAAAAATGGCTAAAATTCCAGTTGAAATTTTTTCAAAGTCCCTTAAAAATTTTCCAATTTTTGTCCCAATTCTTCCCATTCCCATTGAAACTTTTCAAATCCCTCTCAAAATTGTTGAAATTCTCTTGAAGCTTTTAAAAGTCTCTCTAGAATTTTCAAAATCCATGTCCACATGTTTACAATTTCACGTCAAAAAATGGCTAAAATTCCAGTTGAAATTTTTCAAAGTCCCTTAAAAATTTTCCAATTTTTGTCCCAATTCTTCCCATTCCCATTGAAACTTTTCAAATCCCTCTCAAAATTGTTGAAATTCTGTTGAAGCTTTTAAAATTCTCTCTAGAATTTTCAAAATCCACTTCAACATGTTTACAATTTCACGTCAAAAAATTGCTAAAATTCCAGTTGAAATTTTTTCAAAGTCCCTTAAAAATTTTCCAATTTTTGTCCCAATTCTTCCCATTCCCATTGAAACTTTTCAAATCCCTCTCAAAATTGTTGAAATTCTCTTGAAGCTTTTAAAATTCTCTCTAGAATTTTCAAAATCCATGTCCACATGTTTACAATTTCACATAAAAAAATTGCTAAAATTCCAGTTGAAATTTTTTCAAAGTCCCTTAAAAATTTTCCAATTTTTGTCCCAATTCTTCCCATTCCCATTGAAACTTTTCAAATCCCTCTCAAAATTGTTGAAATTCTGTTGAAGCTTTTAAAATTCTCTCTAGAATTTTCAAATCCATGGCCACATGTTTACAATTTCACGTCAAAAAATTGCTAAAATTCCAGTTGAAATTTTTTCAAAGTCCCTTAAAAATTTTCCAATTTTTGTCCCAATTCTTCCCATTCCCATTGAAACTTTTCAAATCCCTCTCAAAATTGTTGAAATTCTGTTGAAGCTTTTAAAAATCTCTCTAGAATTTTCAAAATCCATGTCCACATGTTTACAATTTCACATAAAAAAATTGCTAAAATTCCAGTTGAAATTTTTTCAAAGTCCCTTAAAAATTTTCCAATTTTTGTCCCAATTCTTCCCATTCCCATTGAAACTTTTCAAATCCCTCTCAAAATTGTAGAAATTCTGTTAAAGCTTTTAAAAGTCTCTCTAGAATTTTCAAAATCCATGTCCACATGTTTACAATTTCACGTAAAAAAATTGCTAAAATTCCAGTTGAAATTTTTTCAAAGTCCCTTAAAAGTTTTCCTATTTTTGTCCCAATTCTTCCCATTCCCATTGAAACTTTTCAAATCCCTCTCAAAATTGTTGAAATTCTGTTGAAGCTTTTAAAATTCTCTCTAGAATTTTCAAAATCCACTTCAACATGTTTACAATTTCATGCCAAAAAATGGCTAAAATTCCAGTTGAAATTTTTTCAAAGTCCCTTAAAAATTTTCAAATTTTTGTCCCAATTCTTCCCATTCCCATTGAAACTTTTCAAATCCCTCTCAAAATTGTTGAAATTCTGTTGAAGCTTTTAAAATTCTCTCTAGAATTTTCAAAATCCATGGCCACATGTTTACAATTTCACGTCAAAAAATTGCTAAAATTCCAGTTGAAATTTTTTCAAAGTCCCTTAAAAATTTTCCAATTTTTGTCCCAATTCTTCCCATTCCCATTGAAACTTTTCAAATCCCTCTCAAAATTGTTGAAATTCTCTTGAAGCTTTTAAAATTCTCTCTAGAATTTTCAAAATCCATGTCCACATGTTTACAATTTCACGTCAAAAATTGCTAAAATTCCAGTTGAAATTTTTTCAAAGTCCCTTAAAAATTTTCCAATTTTTGTCCCAATTCTTCCCATTCCCATTGAAACTTTTCAAATCCCTCTCAAAATTGTTGAAATTCTGTTGAAGCTTTTAAAATTCTCTCTAGAATTTTCAAAATCCATGGCCACATGTTTACAATTTCACAGAAAAAAATTGCTAAAATTCCAGTTGAAATTTTTTCCAAGTCCCTTAAAAATTTTCCAATTTTTGTCCCAATTCTTCCCATTCCCATTGAAACTTTTCAAATCCCTCTCAAAATTGTTGAAATTCTCTTGAAGCTTTTAAAATTCTCTCTAGAATTTTCAAAATCCATGTCCACATGTTTACAATTTTACGTCAAAAAATTGCTAAAATTCCAGTTGAAATTTTTTCAAAGTCCCTTCAAAATTTTCCAATTTTTGTCCCAATTCTTCCCATTCCCATTGAAACTTTTCAAATCCCTCTCAAAATTGTTGAAATTCTGTTGAAGCTTTTAAAATTCTCTCTAGAATTTTCAAAATCCACTTCAACATGTTTACAATTTCATGTCAAAAAATGGCTAAAATTCCAGTTGAAATTTTTTCAAAGTCCCTTAAAAATTTTCCAATTTTTGTCCCAATTCTTCCCATTCCCTTTGAAACTTTTCAAATCCCTCTCAAAATTGTTGAAATTCTCTTGAAGCTTTTAAAATTCTCTCTAGAATTTTCAAAATCCATGTCCACATGTTTACAATTTCACGTCAAAAATTGCTAAAATTCCAGTTGAAATTTTTTCAAAGTCCCTGAAAAATTTTCCAATTTTTGTCCCAATTCTTCCCATTCCCATTGAAACTTTTCAAATCCCTCTCAAAATTGTTGAAATTCTGTTGAAGCTTTTAAAATTCTCTCTAGAATTTTCAAAATCCATGGCCACATGTTTACAATTTCACATAAAAAAATTGCTAAAATTCCAGTTGAAATTTTTCAAAGTCCCTTAAAAATTTTCCAATTTTTGTCCCAATTCTTCCCATTCCCATTGAAACTTTTCAAATCCCTCTCAAAATTGTTGAAATTCTGTTGAAGCTTTTAAAAATCTCTCTAGAATTTTCAAAATCCATGGCCACATGTTTACAATTTCACGTCAAAAAATGGCTAAAATTCCAGTTGAAATTTTTTCAAAGTCCCTTAAAAATTTTCCAATTTTGTCCCAATTCTTCCCATTCCCATTGAAACTTTTCAAATCCCTCTCAAAATTGTTGAAATTCTGTTGAAGCTTTTAAAATTCTCTCTAGAATTTTCAAAATCCACTTCAACATGTTTACAATTTCACGTCAAAAAATTGCTAAAATTCCAGTTGAAATTTTTTCAAAGTCCCTTAAAAATTTTCCAATTTTTGTCCCAATTCTTCCCATTCCCATTGAAACTTTTCAAATCCCTCTCAAAATTGTTGAAATTCTCTTGAAGCTTTTAAAATTCTCTCTAGAATTTTCAAAATCCATGTCCACATGTTTACAATTTCACATAAAAAAATTGCTAAAATTCCAGTTGAAATTTTTTCAAAGTCCCTTAAAAATTTTCCAATTTTTGTCCCAATTCTTCCCATTCCCATTGAAACTTTTCAAATCCCTCTCAAAATTGTTGAAATTCTGTTGAAGCTTTTAAAATTCTCTCTAGAATATTCAAAATCCATGTCCACATGTTTACAATTTCACGTCAAAAAATTGCTAAAATTCCAGTTGAAATTTTTTCAAAGTCCCTTAAAAATTTTCCAATTTTTGTCCCAATTCTTCCCATTCCCATTGAAACTTTTCAAATCCCTCTCAAAATTGTTGAAATTCTCTTGAAGCTTTTAAAATTCTCTCTAGAATTTTCAAAATCCACTTCAACATGTTTACAATTTCATGTCCAAAAATGGCTAAAATTCCAGTTGAAATTTTTTCAAAGTCCCTTAAAAATTTTCCAATTTTTGTCCCAATTCTTCCCATTCCCTTTGAAACTTTTCAAATCCCTCTCAAAATTGTTGAAATTCTCTTGAAGCTTTTAAAAGTCTCTCTAGAATTTTCCAAATCCATGTCCACATGTTTACAATTTCACGTCAAAAAATTGCTAAAATTCCAGTTGAAATTTTTTCAAAGTCCCTTAAAAGTTTTCAAATTTTTGTCCCAATTCTTCCCATTCCCATTGAAACTTTTCAAATCCCTCTCAAAATTGTTGAAATTCTGTTGAAGCTTTTAAAATTCTCTCTAGAATTTTCAAAATTCATGTCCACATGTTTACAATTTCACGTCAAAAAATTGCTAAAATTCCAGTTGAAATTTTTTCAAAGTCCCTTAAAAATTTTCCAATTTTTGTCCCAATTCTTCCCATTCCCATTGAAACTTTTCAAATCCCTCTCAAAATTGTTGAAATTCTCTTGAAGCTTTTAAAATTCTCTCTAGAATTTTCAAAATCCATGGCCACATGTTTACAATTTCACGTCAAAAAATTGCTAAAATTCCAGTTGAAATTTTTTCAAAGTCCCTTAAAATTTTCCAATTTTTGTCCCAATTCTTCCCATTCCCATTGAAACTTTTCAAATCCCTCTCAAAATTGTTGAAATTCTCTTGAAGCTTTTAAAATTCTCTCTAGAATTTTCAAAATCCATGTCCACATGTTTACAATTTCACATAAAAAAATGGCTAAAATTCCAGTTGAAATTTTTTCAAAGTCCCTTAAAAATTTTCCAATTTTTGTCCCAATTCTTCCCATTCCCATTGAAACTTTTCAAATCCCTCTCAAAATTGTTGAAATTCTCTTGAAGCTTTTAAAATTCTCTCTAGAATTTTCAAAATCCATGTCCACATGTTTACAATTTCACGTCAAAAAATGGCTAAAATTCCAGTTGAAATTTTTTCAAAGTCCCTTAAAAATTTTCCAATTTTTGTCCCAATTCTTCCCATTCCCATTGAAACTTTTCAAATCCCTCTCAAAATTGTTGAAATTCTGTTGAAGCTTTTAAAATTCTCTCTAGAATTTTCAAAATCCATGTCAACATGTTTACAATTTCACGTCAAAAAATTGCTAAAATTCCAGTTGAAATTTTTTCAAAGTCCCTTAAAAATTTTTCCAATTTTTGTCCCAATTCTTCCCATTCCCATTGAAACTTTTCAAATCCCTCTCAAAATTGTTGAAATTCTCTTGAAGCTTTTAAAATTCTCTCTAGAATTTTCAAAATCCATGTCCACATGTTTACAATTTCACGTCAAAAAATTGCTAAAATTCCAGTTGAAATTTTTTCAAAGTCCCTTAAAAATTTTCCAATTTTTGTCCCAATTCTTCCCATTCCCATTGAAACTTTTCAAATCCCTCTCAAAATTGTTGAAATTCTGTTGAAGCTTTTAAAATTCTCTCTAGAATTTTCAAAATCCATGTCCACATGTTTACAATTTCACGTCAAAAAATGGCTAAAATTCCAGTTGAAATTTTTTCAAAGTCCCTTAAAAATTTTCCAATTTTTGTCCCAATTCTTCCCATTCCCATTGAAACTTTTCAAATCCCTCTCAAAATTGTTGAAATTCTCTTGAAGCTTTTAAAATTCTCTCTAGAATTTTCAAAATCCATGTCCACATGTTTACAATTTCACATAAAAAAATTGCTAAAATTCCAGTTGAAATTTTTTCAAAGTCCCTTAAAAATTTTCCAATTTTTGTCCCAATTCTTCCCATTCCCATTGAAACTTTTCAAATCCCTCTCAAAATTGTTGAAATTCTGTTGAAGCTTTTAAAATTCTCTCTAGAATTTTCAAAATCCATGTCCACATGTTTACAATTTCACGTCAAAAATTGCTAAAATTCCAGTTGAAATTTTTTCAAAGTCCCTTAAAAATTTTCCAATTTTGGTCCCAATTCTTCCCATTCCCATTGAAACTTTTCAAATCCCTCTCAAAATTGTTGAAATTCTGTTGAAGCTTTTAAAATTCTCTCTAGAATTTTCAAAATCCATGTCCACATGTTTACAATTTCACGTCAAAAAATGGCTAAAATTCCAGTTGAAATTTTTTCAAAGTCCCTTAAAAATTTTCCAATTTTTGTCCCAATTCTTCCCATTCCCATTGAAACTTTTCAAATCCCTCTCAAAATTGTTGAAATTCTGTTGAAGCTTTTAAAATTCTCTCTAGAATTTTCAAAATCCACTGGCAACATGTTTACAATTTCACGTCAAAAAATTGCTAAAATTCCAGTTGAAATTTTTTCAAAGTCCCTTAAAAATTTTCCAATTTTTGTCCCAATTCTTCCCATTCCCATTGAAACTTTTCAAATCCCTCTCAAAATTGTTGAAATTCTCTTGAAGCTTTTAAAATTCTCTCTAGAATTTTCAAAATCCATGTCCACATGTTTACAATTTCACGTCAAAAATGGCTAAAATTCCAGTTGAAATTTTTTCAAAGTCCCTGAAAAATTTTCCAATTTTTGTCCCAATTCTTCCC